>NC_025996.2:34221712-34308622 GCF_000442705.2 Elaeis guineensis
ATATTATATTAGTATAGATATTAATATAATTCATGCTATTATAATATATCTAATTTTTAATCACTACAAAAAATTTGATTTTTTGCGACGAAATTTTTTCGTCGCTAAAAATCTTATTTTCGTCGCTAATAGTATTTGCAACGAAATATATCGTCGCTAAAAATTTGTAGAGAAAGCCTCGTAGCAAAAGACCTTAGCGACGAAAATATTTTATTTCGTCGCAAAAAATAGTAAACCCAGACGACGAAGTTATGTACTGTATTAGCGACGAAAATATTTTGTCGCAAGAGCTTAAATTTTCGTCGCTAAAATTGCAACGAAAAAAAATTTCGTCGCTAAATATTTTGATTAAAAAAATTTTTTTCTTATTTTTTGCGACGAAAATTAGTTTCGTCGCAAAACTTAGCGACGGATTTCGTCGCAAAATATTTGTCGCAAAAAGTTCGTCGCAAAAATTGCGACAAAAAAAATTTTCGTCGCTATAATTGCGACGAAAAAAAATTTCGTCGCTATAATAGCAACGAAATAAAATTTTCGTCGCTAAAATGGCGACGAAAATAAAAAATTTCGTCGCTATAATGGCGACGAAATAATAATTTCGTCGCTATAATGGCGACGAAATAATAATTTCGTCGCTAAAATTGCAACGAAATAAAAATTTCGTCGCAAAAAGTTTAAATTTTTAGCGACGAAATTTTTTTTCGTCGCTAAAATAGCAACGAAATAATTTCGTCGCAAAAGTTGCGACGAAAAAAAAATTTCGTCGCTATAATGGCGACGAAATAATAATTTCGTCGCTATAAGGACGACGAAATAAAAATATTCTCTGGCATAATTGCGACGAAATAAAAATTTCGTCGCAAAAGTTATAATTTTTAGCGACGAAACTAAGACTTTCGTCGCAAAAATAGCAACGAAATAAAAAATTTCGTCGCAATGAATAATAAATGTTTTATTTTTTGGGTTCACAAATTTTTTTGCGACGAAATTAATATTTCGTCGCTAAAATAAATTTTGGATAAAAAATAAAATTTTTATTAATTTTTCAAAAAAACCTGCTCAAATACAAATTATCTGATCAACCATATTTTAAATAAACAGTATGTTAACACAATAAAAATATTCTAAGTCAAAAGACCAATTTCAAATAACAAAAAGTTTCATAACCATCTTTGTCATATACAAAAATATAAGTCCATACACCATTTTAAATTTAAAATAAGTACAAACTAAGTATGATCTGACTCATTGGCCTCGTTCCCTCCTCCAGGCGTCGATCCCTGACCCGATACGTGTCGCGATGGTGGTGCAGAGGCGGCATCATGTGGCTGTAGAGGTGCTAACTCAGAAGCATCAATACCGAGCCGTCCCGCCACCGCAGCTACGATCCTCTCGAGCGTCTGACTACGATTCATCCAGTAACTAATCTGATCTTGCATCATGCTCATGGATGTCCTAACTGCCTCTGGCACCGATGTATCATCAGACCGGCCGGATGACGAACTGCGTGATTTTTTGGACCGCATGCTATGACCAGATCCTAGCTGCCGCCCGAGGACGGTATCCAAAATCGTATCATCTGTCATCAAACAAACCTGCTGCGATCCAGTATCACCATCAGATCCCACCTCCCTCGTCGCCTGCTCTCTCAATTCTAACATTTTTTCCTTCACAATAAACAAAATAAAATCATAAATTTTTTTCAAACTCTTTAAAAGTATTCAAAATGTAGAGTAATGATACTTACATGACGCTGCCTCGCCTCCTCGGTCACGAACTCGCCACTCTTGTTTTGATAGAATTTAGCATAGGCGTCGACTCCGGATAGTCCCTGTTCAAACAAAAAAAAAGAAAAAAAAGATATCAAAATAATGTAAATATTTAATAAAAAGTTACAAAGTATGATTGCAAATGTAGTTACATACCATCCTCTTCATTCCCTGTGCAAAAGAGGCACTTCCTTGCGTGTGAATAGAATCAATCTTGCTCCTATTCACCTTATTCGCCTCCGATCGTCGCTACAAAATACATACAATTATAACCAATAAAGGACATAACATAATTAAAAAACTTGGAACACTAGACATACCTGAAATGCCTCAGTTCCAAAATGCTCACATAACCACCGCCAATCGTCACTAGACCCAGCCCAATTTCTGTATGGCTGGGTCACAGGATCAATCCCCTTCGCCTGCAGCTCATTGCAGTATTTATGAAGCCTACATCGCCGATCTCTGTATCTATTTGCAGCCATTTTGAGAATACATGCCGTCACTTCTTCGTCAGTGCAATCCTCGAAGTCAATATTATCCTACACAGTAATCATACCAAAAGGCAAATACATGAAATTATTCATATAATAAAAAATTTATTTATATAACCAAAAATAATATGGATCATGTAATGATATGCAAGACATCCAAATTTAATTCTTACCCTGATGTGAGAGACTAGAGCATCACGGTATCGAGGAGCTACATGCTTGAAACTTTCAGCAGCCCACGGAAAATGATTCCACATATACAAACTGATCTCATTTGCGACGATACTGGCCTCTGTGCCAACCGGATGATCTCGAAATATATGTACCTTCGGTTTTTCATTGTGTGTATGCACATATTTTTCCAAAACAAGACCCCTACTAGGACCACGCACTGCACGTCGATGCTGTGTTCCTACATGTAAAAATTGATGAAATGAACATATATCATGTATCACTAAATGCATATAACAAAAAAATATATATGGTTTATAAATTGATAGAGATGTACCTGTAAGGGGATGATGCTGCGGTACCATGGCCTCCGGCTGGGCAAGCTCTGGCTGAGCACTAGGCGGCTCTGTGGACTCGGGCAACTGAGTCTCATCTAAATCCTCTGAGTCATCATGCAAAATGCTAAAGTGAGGATGTGTATCATCAAGCGGAGCCTGCTGCCTACCCGTGAATGTCTACGTCCAGGACCAGTCATGATGCTGCAATGATTAAAATAATTTAAATCAGTAAGTAATCAACAAAACTCAAGTATTACATGATATAATAAAAAAAAATAAATTGAATTACTTATTCATATTAATTATTGTTCTCAGATTCTGAACTCGTGTCCATATAGTCATCTTCGACGGGAGTCATAGAAGACTTCGACCCTGAAGTACTATCATCATTGTCGTTAACGAAGTCATTATTGGATCGTGCTCGTGTCCCGTGCCCTTATGGACGATCCAACAACAGAACATCCTCAGGTTCATAGTCGTCTCTTTGTAATTGTCCTATGTCAATCGTATCATCTGGCACTAATATGTTATCTGGTGCTTGCATTTTGATATGCTTCGTTTTCAATAATTGCACAGACTTCATATTCTCAAGATGTTCATCGTTCGGGCATATGAAAAGTGCAGGATCAAACAAATGCCTATGCTGAGCCCTTATTGCAACTCGCCAAGGCTCTTTCATTTTGTTATCATCAATATACCATACTAGTCTTGCTTGCTTTGCAAAATATAAGGATCACTTTCATACCATACATGACCAGTGTGGACACTGACGAGTTGAGGATCTATAACAATTGGCCTGTGTCGTCCTAAGTCATACCATCGGACACTTGAATAACACAATCCGTCGAAGACCACTATATCTCAACTCTATAACCTCATGCAGAACACCAAAAAATCTATTATTTCACCCTTGTGCTCGCCCTCCACGCTTATTCCACAATTCTGTGTGGTTCGATCACGATCGCGATCTTCCGTTAAGAATCGCACACCATTGACTATGCATGCTGAATATACTGATACACGTCTGTCAGGTTTTCGTGCAAGTGCAGCTAAGTCATTACTGATACAGTTAGGATTGTCTATACGTAGCTGAGCTATCTACAATTAAAAGAACAATAAGCAGGTTAAATTTGACAAGATAAATACTATATAAACAAACTTTAATCATGTATGAACATGAACATAACTTAACCCGTTCGTCAAACCATGATGCGAATTGATTCCTATGTCGTGCCGCTGCTAATGTAGGATTACTTCTTCTGAGCTCACTTTCGTGTTCTCTGAAGTGATACAGTAATACCCATGTATATTTTAATTTAGAGTCCACGTGCATTCATTGATATATCAACAATAAAAATTAAATGTATATACTCACATCATGTAGGCTTCTACCCTCCCTCGCAATTGTTTAGCACATACCAATGCATGTCATCCGTTTCTTGTGGTGTCAACATTCGAAAATCTTTTTTACCATATGGTCGGGCAACATTGGAGAACACGGACAATCCATCGGTCAGAATCTCATCAACATCAATATTCCGTTGTGGCCTTGGTAAATTTGGTCTCCACTCGTCGAAGGTACATAGAGCAGAATGTCAGACATTCATTCATAACATGTGCCTCTGCTATTGAACCTTCAGGCCGTGCTTTGTTAGTGACGGCACTCTTGTATTCACGCATCTCCCTATTCAATAAATTATCAATTGATATCACATATAATAAGAATACAATAATGAATAATAAATATTACAATATCATGCAATTACCTTTCAATTGGGTACATCCATCTTGTATGTACTGGCCCACCCAATCTAGCCTCATGTGGAAGATGAACAGAAAGATGCACCATGATATCAAAGAAGGCGGGAGGGAATATCATCTCGAGCTTACAGAGAGTAATGATAATCTTCTTCTCCAATATGTCGATCTGACTTCGTCTCAATGTCTTCGCACATAAGTCTCGAAAATAAGTTCCCAGATCAAGTAACGCATCACACACATTATCCGGCAACAATCCGCGCAAACCAACTGGGAGCACATGCTGTAGAAGTACATGACAATCATGACTTTTCATCCCGACGATCTTCCCATCTTTCGACTTGATGCACCGTTTCAA
The DNA here is from genome assembly GCF_000442705.2 of Elaeis guineensis. Classification (NCBI taxonomy): domain Eukaryota; kingdom Viridiplantae; phylum Streptophyta; class Magnoliopsida; order Arecales; family Arecaceae; genus Elaeis; species Elaeis guineensis. The sequence continues at coordinate 34,226,601 of NC_025996.2, forward strand.
GTTTGAGGCGTATCCATCAGGAAACCTCACTGATCTCAAATATGAAAGAAATTGATTTCTCTCTCTTCGATTCAGTGTATAACATGCCAATGGCTTCACCAGCCTATCCCCTCGTCGAATCAAATGTAATTCCTTTCTAATCCGCATATCCTCTAAGTCAAGACGAGCCTTCACGGTATCCTTTGTTCTTCCTTCGATATTGAGAATGGTATAAAATACATTATCAAATATATTCTTTTCAATATGCATGACGTCAAGATTATGCCGAAGAAGAAGCGTTTTCCAATATGGAAGATCAAACAACTTGCTCTTTTTTCTCTAATTTCCGATACTTGTTCGCACCCCTACTTGGCTGGCCAGACCCTTACCAAATATGACATCCTGTGAGTTTGGTAACTGATTTAAAATATTGTCCGTAGACCAGAATCTTGGCTGCGCACGTCGTTCATGCTTGCCATTGAACTTAAGACTTCTCCTCCATCTATGATCATCTGGCAAGAAACGTCGATGGCCGGTAAAACAAATCTTTCCGCGAATACGGTCCGATGTAATATCATCGTTACAAGTTGGGCATGCTTTATACCCTTTTGTACACCATCCAGAAATATCTCCATATGCAGGAAAATCGTTAACTGTCCAAAGCAATGCTGCATGCATACGAAAGATGCCTCCTACAACATGATCATATGTTTCGCATCCTTCTTCCCACAAATATTGTAACTCTTCGATCAATGGCTCTAAAAATATGTCTATGTCTCTTCCAGGGGCACGGGGACCCGGGATCAACAAGGCCAATAGATTAAAAGGTGATTTCATGCACTTCCATGGTGGTAAATTATAAGGAAATACCATAACAGGCCACATACTATAAGCAGTACTAAGATTACCATATGGATTAAATCCGTCTGTTGCCAACCCTAGCCTGACATTTCGTGAATCAGCTGCAAACCATGGATGTTCACGATCAAAATGTTTCCATGCATCTCCATCTGATGGATGTCTCATGACATCATCGTCCATATTATTTACCTCCTTATGCCACCGCATGTCACAAGCAGTATGCCTCGACATGAACAATCGACGCAATCGTGGTGTAATCGGAAAGTACCGCAGAATCTTGCATGGTATTTTCTTTTTCTTCTTATCCTTACCACGACTTTCTTTCCATCTGCTTGAATGACAAATTGGACATGCTTGTAGATCTTGTTTATCCTTCCGAAATAGAACACAATCATTCGGACATGCATGTATCTTTTCACAGCGTAGGCCCAAGTCATCGACTCCCAAACCGAGTCCTTTCAATAATTTTTTGGCTTCATAATGACTTGACGGAAGTAACTCTCCCTCTGGCAGTAAGTCCTTCAAAAATTTGAGCAACCAATTAAACGAGTTGTTTGACCACTTACCAAGTGTCTTCATGTGTAATAACTTTATTACGGCGGACAACAGAGAGTACTTCTTACAACCAGGATAAACATCACTTTGTGCATCTCTTAATAGACGCTCAAATCTATCATTTATAGATATATTAATGTCCTCTTCAGCTTCTTGTCTCGGAATGGAATGCTGATGTTCTGCTCTCGCTTCTACATTTACTTCAAATAATTCCGGATGAAGATCTTCTAAAATTTCTCTATCTTCTTCACCAAGTGTTTGTCTTTCACGACTGCATGATCCACCGACTGACGACGGATTTATGGGACTCCTGGACAACATGTTCGAGCTAGTCGGCAAATCTTCACCATGACAAGTCCATCTCTTGTAAGTCACATCTATACCGTGTTCGTATAAATGATTCTGAATGTCCGATAAGGTACACCAAAATAAATTCCTACATCGACGACATGGACAACGAGCTTTCCCATCTTCTCTAGTATGATTGGACGCCACATTCATAAAAGTCGTCACACCCGTAATATACTCGGGACAGAACTTATCACGCAAAGACATCCAACCACGATCCATACCTACATATTTATGATGCAAACTATACAATCAATTTTATGTAATAATAGTTGACTAACGCCTTATATCTCCTACCTATAGGGTGATGGTCCTATTCCATTCAGGAACGTAAGAATTTAATATTGCAATACATGTCTTGTATACCAAAAAAATTTCGGCAGCATTTCGACGCAGTTCTCCAGATACACAAGCATTAAAATTGTGCTATGTATCCAGAGAACATGATCGAAAATACCGACAAAACTCTGCGATATACAAGCACATGTGTTGCAATATTAAATTCATTCACGTGCCCAAACTGTCCACGAGGACAATTCGAGAATAGTGTGTAAAGCACCAATATTTTTTTCATAAAAAAAAATATTGGTTTTTGCACGCTATCCTCGAACGGAAATTCTAAGGCTTATAAATTTAGAGAGCTTTGAAAGAAAGACAAGCTTGAGTATCAGGTAGCACTGTAAATGTAGTAAACCGTATAGAAAAGAAGTATAGGTGTATATCGTGCACATATGACAAGGAAGATAACAAGCTTGCAGACAGAGGATGCAACACAGTTTAAAAACAGCTAATTTCTACAGTTACACTACCAACATGAACAAAAAAAATATATATATAAATAAAATAAAACAAGGTAGATAAAGATTCTCCGAAGCACATGATCCTCCGGGAACATGCTGCAATGCAAGAAGCAGTTCTTAAGATATCTCGGTAGATAGTTGTAGCTGAGATTCAAAACATGCTTCACATTGTCCAAATTTGGGTTGTTATTCAACTCCCAGCTCAGCCGATCATAAACTTTCCCCCATTCTGACTTGGTTTTCTCTCTCAGGGACAGCAGGCTGCCTAAAGAGACGATAGCTAGTGGCAACCCTTGACATTTTGATACAATTTTCTCCCCCAACTCCTCCAGCTCTTTAGGACATTCTCTCACTTTCTCTTTCCCAGAAAAAACCAAAGTCTTCAACTGGTTAGCTGTTCACAACAGAATACTAAATTACTAACAAAAGTAAACATGAGAAAGAAGAACTGGGTTCAATCAATGGCATGTGTGATGTGTGGAGAAGCGGATGAGACAGCAGACCATATCTTCTTTACATGTGCTTACACGAAAATAATATGGTCTCAAATACAAAGGCATTATCTATTCATACACTACCAGACACCATGCTTCACATGTGGAATTCATGGAGATCAAGAAAGAACACCACAAGACCGAATGAATTGGACTGCTTATTTACAACATTGATATGGTTGATATGGAAGGAAAGAAACGTCAGAATTTTTAGATGGGAAGCAAATTCGCCTTGGCAAATTCTGAAGAAAGCAATCAACCTATTGGAAAGCTGGACTGAAGCTCATAATGGAGAACTGAAACTAAACATTCAGAAACTTACTCAGACGCTCAGCAATTAACAAAACAACATGAAGCTTCAATGACGAACCTTTACAGTAACAGCCTCACAAACCCACCATATATTCCAATCTCTCTCTTCTCCAAATTACTGTACTTACCACTTTAGATTTAACAATGGGTTATGGTCTCCGTGAGGCAGTCGATTGTGGGGACGAACAGGCATCGTCAGCTGTGAACCTCACCAAAATCTGAAAACCTCTGTACTGAGCTGCTTTTATCAATAAACTTTGGGTGGTTACTCTCAACCTCCCAACATTTCCATCAAAAAAAAAAAAAAAAAGTCCAAGTTATCTTTTTTTATTCCCCTTTCTACTTTCCCTGATAACGGTCTTAAGGAAATTTCCAACGTCTCATTAGATCCCATGCCTGAGTGCTTTGCAACCCCTTCAGCTCAAGCTTCCGACTATCATGTGCTAGTGATAAACTATCTACCGAATTAATCCCAATCCCACAAGATAAGAAGATAAACTATGAAGGATCAAAATATTTAAAAAAAAAATTAAAACCCTAGATCCAGAATCATGGAAGGGCACAAAACCTTGGAGATGATCTGGAACGATCGGAACCTGGCGGTCCGGTTCGCAGCACCGGAGGCGACGAGGAGGAACAGGAGGAACTCCTCCAGGAAGGCACCAGAGGCGGCCGCGTCCTTGGCGTCGGGAAGGGTGGCGAAGGCGGAGACGAATCGGACGGTGCGCTCGGCGGCGAGGGAGCGGCGGGCGCAGTCGAAGACAGGGGTCAGGGCTCGGGCGAAGGAAGGGAAGAAGAGGCCGGGAGGGGCGGAGGGCGGAGAGCTCTCTCAGCTTCCGGGTGTGCACGGCGTGGGAGAGCCGGCACTCATCCAGAACCCTCGTAATCTCGCGATCTCGCGATCGCGCGGTGGTGCCGGCCCGGCGACGACGCGGCGGTGGCGGCCCGGCGGCGACGGTGCGGCGGCTGCGGCGGCCCTACAAAAAAAAAAAAACACAGACTGAGAAAGGGAGGGAGAGGCCAGAGAAGAGGGATTGGAGGGAGGCGGGAGAGAGGGTGGCGAGGCGGGAGGGAGATGGCCGGCAAGCTGGGAGGTGGGCTCGAGCGACGATGGTGGCGGGGAGGGAGGGCTCGACGGCGGTGGGGAGGGAGAGAGAGAGAGGATGGTGGCGGGGAGGGAGAGGACTTACCGGGAAGACGACCGGCGATCGGAGAACGACGACTGTCGCCGGAGATCGGGGAGGGAGCAGATTTGGATGAGCGCGGCGGAGATCGGGCCGGGAGGGAGAAAACGCAAAAAATCAAATTAGGGCACCTTCGGTTTTATTTTTAAGCAAAGCATATTTAGCGACGAATTAAATTCGTTGCAAAAAATAAATTTTCTGTCGCCAAAAAATTTGATTTGTTGCAACAAAAATATTTTCGTCGCAAATGATTAATTTTTGGCAACGAAAATTTAATTTCGTCGCAAATGATCGGGGAATCAAGTTTCTCGCAACGAAACAAATATTTCGTCGCTAAAAATTAAGTTTTTGGCGACGTAATTATTTTCGTCGCAAAAAAAAAATTTTAGCAACGAAAAATTTTTCGTCGCAAATGATTAATTTTTGGCAACGAAAATTTAATTTCGTCGCAAATGATCGGGAAATCAAGTTTCTCGCAACGAAACAAATATTTCGTCGCTAAAAATTAAATTTTTGGCGACGTAATTATTTTCGTCGCAAAAAAAAAATTTAGCAACGAAAAATTTTTCCGTCGCCAAAAAAAAATATTTTTTGCGATGAAAAAACTTTCGTCGCTAAAAATCAATTCTAGCAACGAAATTTAAATTTTCGTCGCAAAATATTTAAAATTTTTTTAATAAAATAAAATTTAGCGACGCAATAGTTTCATCGCTAAATATAAATAAAATTGGTCGCAAAAATCTTTTTTTTAGCAACGAAAAATCAATTTCGTCGTAAAAAATAAATTTTTAACTACGAAAAAAAAATTTCGTCGCCAAAAAAACTATTTTTTGCAACGAAAAAAAATTTCGTCGCTAAAAACGAACTTCTAGCAACAAAAAAAAAAATTTCGTTGCAAAAGATATAACTTTTTGCAACGCAATTTTTTTCGTCGCAAAAACCTAATTTTTGGGGACGAAATTTAAATTTCGTTGCAAAAGCCTACTTTTTTGCGACGAAAAATATTTCGTCGCTAAAATTTCGTCGCAAAAAATCAAATTTCTTGTAGTGAATAATGTAATATATTAATATAATATAATATATCATATTATACTATTATATATAATAATATTTTTATAATAAAAAGTATTATGAAAAATATGGATAAATCTTAGCATCTTATTCAGAAAACTAGTAATACAAAAGGATATGGATAATAAAATTATATAATTTATTTTTTATTTAAATATTATTTAAAAAATATTTATCTAAAAAATATAGGTTCACTGATAATTTTTTATTCTCAAAGGGCCCTCGGTGATAATTACCTCCTTGGCCCCTCCTTTAACATCCTCACGCTGGAAGGGTGACTTACTGCAACCATTGTACCATGGATCACTTTGCTGCATCTCCCCCTATGATCAATGACATGATGTCTTATACACATACAAATAAGTAGCAATCCGCATGACATGGACGGTGCAGCGGACTGCGCCGGTGCACATGAGTGCGTGTGGGGTAAGAGGCATGTGGTCCTTGTTAGGGTCCACTTGCTGGAGAATCTACCATAAATGCATCTTGTATTAATACTTCTAACGTTTTACCAAAAAAAAAAAAAAATCCTTCTAATGTGGAACTAGTGACTTTGAAGGAGATGTTAAACTATAGAAGATTTAATAGCTGAGAATTTTCCACTAAAAGTGGGAAAAAAAATATTTAAAATATTTACATATATACTATTATCAAACGAGAGAGAGTTTTTTGATTTTGCCTGTCAAATTTTGTGATCAGAATACTCTTAACTCCTCTCTTCATGAATATACATTAAAAAATAATTAAAAATTTAGTTATGTCATTACGGTGATTCCGTTAATTGATAGCCTTTTTTTCTCTTATCTAAGCAATTTCTCAACATTCTATTTTTTCAAAAAATCTTTATCAATTGCCGTACACGTTTACCAACTTCTTGAACTCTTTTCAAAATTAAGAAAAAGATATAAAGTGTTCATCTAATCCTTGTATATTACCTCCCGTATCCTCTAATCCTTAAAACTTTTTTTTAATAAATTTTTTTTAAGCATGCATTGCACATGTTTGATCTCCTGCATCTTCGATCTTATATTGAGACTTAAAGAATGTGATAGATGAACAAAACTGCCGTAGAGCTGTCTATCAAAACAAAATGAATCCTTGCTTTATCATTTTAGAATATATGTCTAAATGTAAAATTCTTATTGCACCGCGTAGAACGAGCTGCATTGCATGCAGTGATTGCCATACACACAGAGGGCCCACCCCTTGACCTGGACGATCCAATCACTGTGCGCACCTACACCGCACGCGGTGCACAAAGAATAGAGGTCTATTTGGAGAATCTAACAGTATTGGATTGCATTCTAAATTAATTAGATTTGAGGCCTATTTGGAGAATCTAACAGTATTGGACTGCATTCTTGCTGGACTCCTAGACTGGGCAGCCCATTTATGCAGGCCTATATCAGCCTATCACTCTCCAACCCAAATCCCATGATTATATATTTTTTGAAAAAATCTCTCAATTTTAATATCATCTCTCCTCATTGTCACCAGCCCTCTACCCTCTCCTTCCCCTCCCTTCTTTCCGTACCCAAATAGGCCTTTCATTTTATTCTTTTACTATTTTAGGTGGCAGTAAAATTGAGTCCTCCCAATCTTCTAGTAGAGTAAGCATCCTATCATAGATTCACAATAGCTGCTATGTTTACTCTTCTTAATCATTATAATGGATGTAATGACATTTGCTAACTCTAGCCTTTGAGCAGATATTTTTGCAGAAATAGCGAAGAAGAATAACAAACATAATGGCTTCATTTAACTAAATATCTTTTCACATACTATAATACCACTTATCATTATCATCAGGACATCATCATCATTATTTTCAAATGGAATGATATGGAACTTAATTAATTCCTAAGGAGTGATAGGGTCCCAAAGATCCTTTCAAGGTCGAGATTTATCTCTTCAATGTGTCGTACCCACAATAAAATCAATAAGATTTAGGTATATAATAATAAATATTTATTATTAGATATTTATAGTCATGAGATCAAGACTGGCAAAATATAATCCGAACAACTAATTCGATTTGTATTCGGTTCACCATAAACTAAATAGGTTTGAATCATAAATAATCAATCCATTTAATCCGTTTAATATTTAAATTGGATTTGAATGTCAAACATCTAATCTATTTAATTTATTTAATATTCAACTTAGATGGATTCAAATAATCTATTTAATTTATTTAATCTATTAAATTTGTTTAAGACCTGTTTAATATGTTTAAAACTTACTCAATCTATTTCTGATCTATTTAATCCGTTTAATCCATTTAATCTGTTAAAAAAATTATTTAACCTATTTAATCTATTTAATCTAATTTGATCGGTTTAATAAATGGATTAAATAAATCGAATCAATTGGATTATCTATTTAATAAATAGATCATATTCATGTCTGAATTTTTAATTTATTTAATAAATAGATTGAATTTGAATTAATATTTTTTTAATCTAATTTGATTCAAATATCATTTTTATATGAGATTTACGTGGTACGAATACGAGCATTTAAGTCCAAAGCCTTCTAACCTGACAACTCTTCTTAAAGAGATAAAAAATTTATAAACTTGTTTGATGCGATGAAGTAGCTATATAAATAGATTGGTTTTGAATTGATAATTTTTTAATCCAACCAGATCAAATTGTCATTCCCATATGAGATTTAGATGGGACGAACATGAGCATTCAAACCCAAAACCTTCTAACCTGGCAATTTTTAAGGAGGTAAAAAGTATGTAAATTTGTTTGATGCAACTAAGAAGCCGTATAAATAAATAAATAAATAATATATATATATAATATGAAGAGAGAGAGAGAGATATTGATGGTGAGTTATATCTTTCGTGTGAAAGAGTGATTGAATTTTTTCGTAGCATCAATCATTCGATCACATCTGACACGGGTTTTAAAGTATACCGGTCTTTTTATATATAACTATACGGATCTCAAAAACGGATATTATATACGGATTCCACCTTTCTCAAGGTTATCACAGTTTGGACGAGAACATTTGCACAAGCCCTAACAGGCAACAGTTACCCTAGTCAGAGTGAGTATCTGCGAGTGAACTAAGTTTGAAAGCCCCTGAAAATGATGTCCAATTTTCTTAATAAAAAAATGAGATTTAAAATGGTGGCCAGGAGTCTCCATCTGTAGATTGTCAGAAGGTCAAGTAGTCTCCATTTTTAATTTTATTTCATTTTCTCAATGATGGAGCTTGATGGGCTTCAGTCATTTTTTTTGATTTTTTGGTGAAGAATCGTGACCAAGGTCAGCACCACTTTTATGAAGAAAATGAAATGATCAATACTAGTTTTATTGTAAAAATAGACCAGAAAAAAGAAAGTTTTGGTGCGCCCCCTTTTTTTTTTTTTTTTTGGATAAATTTAGTGCGCCTTCTTTGACCTACCAACTCACTTAACTAGCCAGCCCAGTCTTCACCAAATTCTTTGTTATTAATTATATAAGTATGATAATATATTATGTTAATGGTGAAAAGTTTACATGCATCACTCAGAAAAAAAGCTCCAAGAAAAAGAAAATCACATCAATATTCCTATTATATGTTTTCTTTTCTAGCAGAACAACGCCTAGATAATGGATCAATCCCTCTTTCCGAGCCACATGGTACGAACTTGCAATTGCCAAGGTGCCACGTGGCCCTTTAGAAAAGAAAGATGGATCATTCCATTATCTAGGCATTGTCCTATTACAATAAAATAGAATGAAAACTATAAACATCCGCTTTCATCGTTCAAGAATAGTTTACATGGTGGATTAAAGTAGGGAAGCACACGGTCGTGCTGGAAGATTGCGTGGTGCCTTAGAAGCAGCTTCCTCTGTTTTATTAGAGCAACAAGACAGCGGGCGTGGAATGCGTGGCATTCATGCAGACCGTTTGGACTAACTTTCTGACAAATTTTGTCCATCTTTTCCACATCCAGACAGGATACTTTCTTTTCTTTCTGTCTATAAGAAGAAAGCAAACCATGCAGGACTTCCATAGAACCAAGGACATCCCGAGACGCTTGGGGTTTCCATCCACTCAACCATCCAAAACATGAGGAAGCCAGGAGCACCTTTCTTCTTGTTCTTGTGTGCTTGCCTTACCCTCTTCATCCTTCAAGCAAGACCCTCCTCATCTCAAGCAATTGGTAAGTCTTTTCTCTTGAGATTATGCCAGCATGCTAACATGCCAGATCATAAGACTATGTTCAATATCTCACTCTCTGCACATAATTTTAGGCTTAAAAATGTTCATCTGAAATCTGCATGATTTCAAAAACAGAGAGAAAAAAGAATGCTTTCCTTTTTCAGTGGGAGGAGGTAGTGTCTAAAATAGGAAAACTATGCCCTCGAGTGCTTGGCACAAGTGAATGGCGGTTCCACCATCATTTAGAAAAAAGATATGCATACAACCTTGCGTGAGGGCTATTTATTTCTCATGCAAAGTGACTGGCGCCTTGACCTCCTGGCAACCTTAACCTGGCTTCTGCACGGGTTACAAGAAGGGGTTGTGTGCGTGGCTCGTAACATTCCATCTGTGTTCCATGAGTTTCTCAAATATATCTAATATGAAGAAAACGAAATAAAAAAAATATATATATTCTTTGACATTAAACTAAAAGAATTTAGATTCATTGTCTAATGGACAATTTGAGTTGACATCACACGCACCATCAATCATGCAAGTTGTGGCATGCTGCGTTGCTATCAAATGTTTTTCTCAAGCTGGCGTTGTATTTAGTCCGCTAGCTGCTCAGTCAACTAGATTTACCTTAGCTAGTTTGCACCACTCTCCTTGATGAGGAGGTCCTGGTTCCCTTTCGAGATGATGGGATTCGAAGTGTTATTTCTTTAAAATATTGAGTTACATGGATTCTCAGGTAATGATGAGGTCATGCTGTTGTAAATAATCGAACTATCTCCTGATCATCAGATATGGTATGTTCAGAATATGGTGTGAGACATTAAAAAGGAAAATAAAGAAAAGAAAAAAAATTATTATTGTGTAAATTTCATACATCATGTAGTTCAAGGGAGATATCCAAATAAATAAGGGTGCATTTGGTTGCACTTTTTGATTTTTAATTTTTGATTTTTAAAAAATATTATTTATTTTTTTTTGATTTTTGCTATTGAGTAAAAGTAAAAAAATAAAAAGTATATTTGATAACTACGTTGCTATAAAGCAAAAAACAACATTTGGAGACGGCAGGTGAAGAACTCGATTAAGGAGAAGGATTTAAAAAGGGAGAGAAGATGGTGGAAAAGTGAAAAGCTCGACGAGGGAGAAGGATTCGGGCTCTTTACTTTTTGGTTTGGCATTTTAGACGTGCGGAAGCAAAAAAAGCAGAAAAGCTAGTTTTGGAAAGCTAAAATTTTTGTTTTGCATGTAAAGCAATTATTTTGATTTTTTTTATTTTTATTTTTCATGGTGTTATCAAATATTATTTTTTGATTTTTATTTTTTAAAAATCAAAAAGCAAAAAAAGTACTTCTTTAATAGCTAACCAAACGAACCTTAAATTGATGAGCCAATCTGCTTATTTATTCCTAGAAATAACTTAGGCATCTCTCTCTATTTTTTGCATGTACTAGCATATAGGTACATGTGTGATGGTCAAGATAATTAAAAGTCGTAATTTTGAAAAGAATAGCCTTCTTTTACAAACCAGTTAATTATTTTACGAACTGGTTAGCCTTCTTATAATTTAGTTTTGGTGCTCCTTTCTCTATATCGTATATTTTTTTAAAAGAAAAATTATAGAAATGCCATATCTTTTTTTGATGCAAGTGGGAAAGCCATGTCAAGTTTCAAATTTTGAGACTCTGAATCCCTTTTGAAGTAGAAAGGAATGTCGGTTAGCAAAAGATGATTGGTAATATGTATAAGAAATATTGAAAAGGAATCTTACACACACATATATGTGTATGTATGTATGTATGTATATGGATATATATATATATAGCTTATTACATATTTTTTTTTTTTTTTTTGAGACTTGAAAGGAAATATCCACCTTTCTATCCTTATTCTCATCTCACCTATTGAGACAATCCGACTGGAATCGGATCTATTACTTTTATCCTTCAAAGATCATTATTTGCATATGTGCATCTCATAATATTATATTTTTTTAATAATATCCTCCTATTATTTTTTGAGTAATAATGTTAGTAAATATCTACTTTAAATATAAAATAACACAATTGCCCTTATGCCTTAATATAGTTGAAAAATTTAATACTCAACTTATATGATAACGATCTATTTTTTTGCATAAATATTTTAATGGTATTAATATCAAAGGGTGATAAAATCATTATACACCTCAAAAGTTAATTATTGAAACTGTTTGTAAGAAAAACAAGTTGAGGGTATTGTTGTAAAAGCCACAAATGCAAAATAATGATTTTCAAAGAAAAATATGCAATAAGTCATATTTGCAAGGGTATATATAAAAAACTAAAAATTTTTAAAATGAATTTATTGAGTTTAGGGGTTGCTAGGTTGCCTGCAATTTAATTGCATTCAATTCAATTGCCAATAATTGGAATTCTAGTTATAAGAGACCTTCTTTGGTTGTTTATGATTGAAAATTGAAATACAATTACAAGTATTTGGTCATTTGATGTGAAAAAGATTACCTTGAAATTGGACTAGTACAGCTAATCCCCAAGGAACAGTGACTTTTCATATTTTCTATTACGGTATAATATTAATCATATTATTTTAATAGTGATAGTAGACATTTGTTGTTAGAGATTATTATAGGATTACTGTAAGAATAACTATGATAGCAAGTATATAAATGTATAATAACTTGATATTGTAATAGATACACATATTAATTATCATATATATTGCAATATAATTTTAGATATTAGTTAATACATGTAAATATAGTAATAATTATAATAATATATAGACTATAGTATCATCAATTATACTAGTATTATCATAATAGTTGATAATATTATGATTAGATTAGCTTTCCTACTACTATAATGATATAATATTACTTTATTAATAATATAAAAATATCAATTATATTAATTATATAATATAACAATAATATTACAATAATATTATTTTTTTTAATTGTAAGGATATCATGGAGAAGGAGAATAGAAGCAACTGGAATGGTGAGATGACGTTTTCCAATGAATTTTCCCAATCACAGGACCTCTTATAGTTGAACTAGGACGACTTTTAGCATAGTTTTAATTAGAAGTCCTGGAGCCTTTTTTAAAAAAAAAAAAATTGTGGTTGAATTGTAGCTTGCAATTACATTGACAGGCATCTACCCACTTGTTTTGGGCATCAACAAATTCAATTGCAGCCAACCACAATTGTATCCTACCAACTGCAAGCAACCAAACAATCTTGAAGTTTTTGCATGTATAGGATACAGTTTTACCTTTTTTTTCCCCCATAAATGGAGCTGGTCTGAACACTTATGGGGTTCAAATTGAGCCTATGCTCATCTAGCTAGACCTAGATTAATTTTTGCACTAAGTTCCAGTCATGGAGATTTTATAGGCTCTGCCAATTTTGCTATAATAATTTTCGTTTGAACTGTTTCCAGCCATTGAGGAAAACATGTCAAGGATTAGTTAGGTGATGACGCACATACAAATACATGTTGCCCTATTGGTCATACCCTCCACGTAAGAAGTAGAGGTTTTGTAATGTGTAGTGTGTGCACTGGGATCTGGGAATTAGAAATCTGGATGGATCTCTTCATAGTGGAGGAGTTTTCATGTTCAATCTCTGAAAGATGCTTGATAAGCCCTTGGCATGGAGTAAGCACACTCCCGAAGCAAGAGCAAGATGGGTTGTGGTCGCAGAAGCAATTTGAATCAAGGATTGTGGTTGTAGGATGCTTGACTTCACCATGTTACAAGAAACTAGTTCATTGAGACATATGTGACCAAGTTGTGGCCGATGACATGGCTTATTGCACATAGATGCAATTTGAGATCTCACAACCAATCATATTTTTCAGGATAGAAGTTACATCCTCACATCAGGAAAAAAAAAAAAAATTGAAGTTACATGGTATTTAACAATAAAGAGATCCATCAAATGATGGTAACCTTAATCTTCATGCAAAACAATGGAAACTGGCATTGCTATTCTCATTGTATGTGTGCATCAAACCGTATCTATCCTGTCTTTTGGTGCAAACTTTAATGGAGCAAACTCATCAATTTGATCTATCATGTGCTAGAAGTGAAGGATTTTGACTACCATGAAGGGAGCGAAACTGGGCCTGGACATTGGGGAGAGATGAATGAAAATTGGGCAGCATGTAAAGATGGAAAGGATCAATCACCAATAGATATAAACTCTGAAAATATTCAGGTTAATCAAAGTATTGGGAGCTTGATAACAAGCTATGGCATCTCTCATGCAATTATGCATAAAAGCAGCCATGGCATAATCGTAAGAAACTTAAGATTCAGCTATTCTGTTTTTATCTTCTACTCTCTGTAACCGAGTACTAATTCTTCTTTTCGTTATCTATGCTTCTAGGTCAATTGGACAGAAGGTGCAGGTTCTCTTTCGATCGACGGCAAGGCCTATGTTCTTGAGCAATGTCATTGGCACTCACCTTCTGAGCACAAACTTTTTGGAGAAAGGTGTTGCCCTTGATCTCCTAGATTAGAGTATTCATACTGGTACATGGCTTATAGCTAGCTTCAATATAGATTTCTTTTGAGTCAAAATATGATTCAGAGGAAGCCAAGATGGCCTGTGCCGTGAATGGAAATACAAGAAGGATACATGAAATAAATACAAAACCACCTGGGGCTCATAGACCACCAAGAAGAAACCAAGAAAAATTGTAGCAGTTCCTGATAAAAAAATTTAAAAAAAATGCAGCAGTTCAAAACGGGTCATGAGAAATCAGGTGGCACGCAAAGGGTTAATAGAACAGGGAAACCAGCTACTCTTTGAGAGAGTCCACCTCTGATTTTTCTCCTTCTGAAGGTTGTCCATAGATGTTACTAGATTTATCCAAATCTTAATAATGATAGATAATTTAACAGATGATTCAAGATCCTCTAATGTGCATATTTTGTACTGTAGAGTGCTATACGGTGCTTGATAGGCGTCATCAAGAGACAAATGGCTACTATCTGCAATGCACCACACATAGCACATATATAAGACTGTGTCATTCAATGGGTGTCTGATTTTTATGACCAGATGATGTGGTTACTATTGAGTACTGTATAGCATTTTGCAATGCAAACTGTGCATCACAGCGTATTCGTGCTCTTAACCAAAACTCAATAATGAGAATGAAACTGTCTTCCCTCAAGATGTGCCTTTTGGGCTGGAGGCCCAGAGAGGTAATGCCGTGCGGCCTGTATGGCCAAAGCGGACAATACTTCTTGCGGGGTTGGGACCAGCAGCTCCTCTTCCGATTATGAGCTCAGGGGGTCTCCTGTCCACAATGGTGGCTCAACACTACTAAATCTTACATAATATCTAGTTACTTGTTAGTGAGACTAAGATGCTGAACCTCAAAAAAATTGTACCTACAGGTACCCGCTGGAATTGCACATGGTCCACCGGAGTTCAGATGGAGACATAGCAGTTATCAGTATTATGTACCAGTTTGGTCCACCAGATCCTTTCCTCTTTAAGGTTTGATTTGACAAAGAACTTCTTTCTTGCTTCCAGCTCTTTCTCCAACTAATATGGTTTGATCTTATTGACTCAGCTGATGAAGTTTGTAGCAATACTGGTGACAAATGATGTGGTGCCTGCAGGGCTTGTACCACCACCACTGATGGAGATTGGATGTCCTTATTATAGATACATAGGCTCTCTAACCACTCCACCTTGCACCGAAGGTGTCACATGGAGCCTAATTCAGGAGGTATGACCTCATAACCTACCTACAAGGCTTGTCTCTTTGTTGATGTTTCGATCTTATGAATCATTAATCATGGATTTAGGTGAGATTTGTCTCGAAAAAGCAAGTGCGCATGCTACGGAGTGCTGTACATGGGGTAAGATGATTAGTTGGTTGATCAAGAAAATGTGTAGTTTACTGAAGGATATTTTTTCAAGGCTTTAGAATTAATTGTCTTATATTTCATTATGTGAATTTGATTATAACGAAGTAGGTTTGACATGTGTGATTTGTGACCACCATGTAGGAAAATAATGCAAGGCCGATCCAACCAATCAATGGGCGCACAATTTTTCTTTACAAGCCATGGGCTCCGGAAGAACATATGAAATATTTTGATCGGGAAAACTTATGTCGCAAATCCAGCATCTTGAAGTGGCTGCTCTGCCACCGTCATCACTAATAATTTATGCAGCTTTATGATTGAGGCCACATGCTTGAAGAAACTAGTTGTGGTCTTGAAGAAACTAGTTGTGGTTTGCTTTAGTATTTGTATCTGTAATGCACTTCAATGCATTTCAAGGATCAATGGCTCTCTCGTAGGTTGCAACTTTTTTGCCTTTTTTCTTTTGGAAAAACATATGCTGTAACTATTAGTATCGCGAACTCTTAATGTTTGCAAGAGCCTTTGTGTGCAAGATAAGTTGTATATACTCTGCTATAGATTATGGTAGCAATTGCTTTTCTCTAATTGTGCCATTAAGGGAAGCTCATATTGAAACAATACAAAAGCAAGAACAGGAAAAAATGGTTGGAACAGGACCCTAATGCAGGGAAAAGGAGATATAAATCCAAATAACTAAAATATATTTTGAGAAATACATAGGAAAGTGTGTGAAAGCCAAAAAGAGAACACCAAGGAATTTGTTTTAAGTGGATTGAATATGATTTTTCAAGTTGGTGTCAATTAGGTGAATAGATACACCATTATTTAAAATTTTTCTCATTCCTTTTCTCCCTTGTTTCAAACAATAGTGTTTAAACTTTAAATAGTGGGTTGGATTAAATGATGTGGACTGCATATGCATTCCATTTACATGGAAAATATGATGGAATCTCCAAGATTTAGACAGCAACAAGAGGTAACAACAATTTGATTATGTACTAATATGTGACTAGGGATCTTCAAAAAATTATATCATTTTCAGTTATAAATAATTTAGAGATAGTAGATGACATGCAATGATTCTGATCATTAGTATAAACCTATGTCTTCTGATTTCACCTATACAGGCCAACTTGATATTTGGTTGATCGAAACCTAATCTACCACATTTATACATACGTGATATAAGTGAGCGTCCCATCATTATAAACCAACATATTGTCCAAAACCTTGGCTTAGATGAGAAAGTTAGTTTCTACAAACTTTGTCAACTTGTATGTGTTTGAAGCTTTCGACTTGGCATCACGTATCTGCCAGTATCTTCTTTGAAACATGTTAATCTGTCTAGTTGAACTATCTTCACAAATACTCCACAACAAGCAATATTAGCCTGCTTCAAAGTAGGACATGTTTTAATCTGTAGATTCCTGTAAGCATAGCATTGCGGCATTATGGAGATATAAGTGAGAACTGATGACCATATGACTTGCATCTAGTATTTGTCAAAAGACACACAATTCATTTAAACCATCCATGGATTCATGAAGATCATGCAAGTTCATAATGATATATATGTATATACTGCATTTATGCCACGAATTTATGACTGTTAAGTGTTTGCTCTGACCTTTTCATCTTCAATCAGTAGCTTAGTTCAGTGTTTTGGAGCAGTGTGTTTCATGTATCAGTAGCCTCCTCATTTGCACTCTGTTCTAACTATTAGAATCATTGCTATCATATTTGTCCAAGCTGGTAATAATTCAAAAAAAAAAAAAAATTATTGCTAGAACATGAGTCTTTTCTCTATTAAAAATGGCATCATTGTTGCAATATCGTGATGCTTTCCTCCAGCTGAGGATTGCATGAATCAGGATGACTGTAACAGATCCCCATCACTTTAATGTTTCTTTGACCCATAACCTGGAACACTTTCTTTTTTCCTTTCTTCTCTCCTCCCCTGCTTCTCCTGTAAGCACTTTTTTGTCAAACAAGTGTGATTCATTTAATGAAAGCAATTAAGTTCTCTTAGTATTTTCTTAAAAGAAATACTAATACAGTATTTTGCATAGATAAAGCAGAATAAGATCTCATACATTGTTGTATCAAAGATCTTATAGACTTAAATTATTACAATAATGGTATGAAGTTATAACCATCCTTGCAAGGATCTTAAGGATGTCATTTGTTGATGGGCGAGGCAAGGGATCATCCTCCAGACAAGCCTTGGCTAAAATAGCCATGCACAAAGCTTCGCTGACGGGGTAATCCTTAAGAGATGGATCCATGAAACCTCCCAACTCCTCAAAACAACCACTAGCAGCACTTCCTCCTGCAGTCAAAAATTCCAGCTTCTTCACAAAAGTCCCATCTCTAGCCTCTTTGGCAGAAAGGAGCTCCAACAAAACAACCCCAAATGCAAACACATCCACTTTGTCTGAAGCCGAACCATTTTCAAGGTACTCAGGTGCAATCCACCCCTCAGAAGTAATCATAACATCACCCCTCTCCTTACCAGAATTGATGACAGTACCCATTCCTAAGTTTGCAATTTTTGCTCTCCAATCTTCTGTGATCAAGATGCTTCTACTGGTGATGTTCATGTGAATGTAAGATGGGACCGTGCAGTGATGAATGTAGTGAAGCCCGGTGGCCACATCGAAAGCAATCTGAGTCCTTCTATGCCATGGGAGAACGTTTGCTGGATTCCTCAAACAATCTCTCAGGCATCCATTTCGCGCGAACTCGAACACCAAATACGTCGAAGAGAAGTCACTCTCTCCATAGCAAACACCCTCCAAGTTAATGATATTAATGTGATTGATCTTCGAGTATATACTAATGGTTCTTCGAGCATCGCCAAATCCCATTCTTTTTATGATAACATCTGTGCCTCCGAGCCTTCCCTTGTAAACTGAAGAACCCAATTTGGTGTCTTCACTGAAACCCCCTGCAGCCTGCCTGAGCTCATTGAAGCTGTAACTGATAAGAGAGTACTTAGACATCTCCGCAACCAAATCAGGAGACAAGCATGATGTTGTGGAGCTCCGTGTGGATAAAGAGTCACATTTATTCTCTCTCAATTTATAGCTGGTCTTGTAATAGAACACCAAGCCAGATAATCCAAGAAGTATGAAAAAAATTCCCACCCCAGTGCCAATCGCATATAAATTCTTTCGACTCATCTTGCCTCCAGTTAATACAGAAGGTGTCATTGGATCGAAACTATGCTTTTCACTGGTTGGATTTTTAATGCTGGAATTGATGGAAGGCTCTGCTCGAAGAGGAACTAAAATGGTGGTATTTGGAAAGACTGTGGTATCTGGATCATCCACATTATTTTCCACCCATATATCACTAGGAGAGATGCCAAATCTTTCAGCAACCACCACTATATCGTCTTTTTCAACAAATGGGTATGTTACAAGGTACAGAATTCCATCTCTATTATTACTGAAATCAGGACAAGCACAGGTTAGAGGCACAGGAAGCTTTGACCCGACCTTGAGATTATTAGCATTAGAGAGATCCTCAACAAGAGTGTGAAATTTCACCAAGCCTTCGAAAACCTCACAAGAAATTTTGGTGAAGGTTGCATCTTTTGGGATCAAGTAGCTGACATTGGATTGGAAGAAACTGCCAGAGCATGAGCAATGAATTGGAATTACAACCTCCTGGTCCTTCTCGAGGATCTGAGAGGGGCTTGTTAGGTTGTTTGCATGGAGCACCTTGTGTTGCTCCACACCAAACAGCCTGGAAATCTCCAATACAGTCTCGAAGCCTGGTCGGGCTCGGTAGACTATGAATGTTGGGCATGAAGCTAGAGAATTGTTGCAGATGTACCGAGAACCTGGTGAGAATTTATTGGATGCGCAGGAATTGGGATCATAGAATTGCTTCGAAGTTGTGGAACCGAAGAGAAGGAGGCCGGCGAGAAAATAAACTAGAAGCATTGGTCAGGGAGGAAGAGAAGCTTTGTGCAGAGGTCAGCACTAGTTCGGAATTCTCTAACCAGAATGTGGCGCTCTCCGTTTTAAATCTAAACCAATGAAAGATGCACTATCAGTAAGGCCTGACATTGATATAAATTACGAAAGAACCACTAAATAAAAAAACATTAATTTTTGCTCCAAGTTCTCTGATCCAATGGTTAATGATTGTTGATATTTCTAAAGATGAAATCAGAACCGTTCTACTAAAAGGTTGTGTCACGTTATATAAATTTGGATAGATGATTCCTCTGTGATGATGCCAAGGAGGCAAAGATGGCAGAGAAGGACATTCACAGTGCTTTTGACCGGGCCGGACAAATTAGCCGGCCAGAGCTATAGAAGAAGGTGGGTCTTCTCTTTGGTGGAGGGAGAAGATGACACTGCATTGAAATATAAAAGAAGACGAGTTTGGTATCTTTCCAGGTTGGGCAACCAAATGGGATGGAGCAGATTGTTTGGGATATAAAGCTTGCTTCAGTTGGACTTTGGGGCAATTGTATTATATGGGCTGAAGTTGCCAACAGTTTAATGTTTATGGTGACAACTAGATAGACTACGCTGATGATAAAAAATATATATGAAGTGCGCTATGGGAGGAGGGAAAGACATGGGCTCATGTGAACACTTCTGGTGTCTTCTCCAATTGGAAGTCTGCATAGGTGCAATTTTATATATGGCCCTAAACTTGTAAATCTGATGTGAAGTTGGAAGAGTTGATTATTTATATATATTTAGATCCTCACCAGCTTTCGCCTAATGGTTGAAGAGTCCAAATATTAATTTTGAAAAAGAAGTCTAGTTATGTACCCGGAGCCGACCATACAACCTAACAACTAGGGTCCACCTATATAGAGAGCAGGTGAACAATTGGATTCTTCCAAGTAAACAAGCTAGAGAAGAACTGAAACAACCCAGCATTCTCAAATTGCTTTCAGTCCATTGAGCTAAATTGACATTTTATTCCTATAAGATCATGCATGGAAAGTTCACATTTGAAAGAGGTCTTGCATGGAAAGTTTTTGGAGAACAGAGCCTCTACGGTGGACAACCTGCATAGAGTTTATTGTGCGCAAGGATTCTGGGTCTGCTGGATCCAATAAAATCTTCAAAGAAGAGGTCATGGGAGAGAAAGAGAGAAGAGAAGCAAAAGAGGGAGAGGACGAGGCTGCAGAGCTCGAAACTCTCAATATTTAAAAAAGAAAAACCTTGATCTCCCTAAACCTTTTTTTGCTAGCTCGCCCCCTCCTTTTCTCCCATGGCGCACTTTCTCCCTGTTTATCTAACTAGACCTTGCGGGATTTTGCCCAAATTCTTTAAAGAATTAACTCCCATTTTGATGACCAGTGACCTAGCATCCTTTCCAATGAGTATCCTCGATGAAGCGGACAAGCCTATGAGACAGCTTTTTGTCGTAGGTGCTGCCATTCACGGGCTACAAAAGGATAGAGCATGATGTAGCTATTGATGGCATCTTGCTTGTAGGTCATATCCATAGAACCATTACAGTGCAAAATCCTACCTAAGGCTCTCTAGAAATAGATATATTATTGTGCAATTAGAATTTTCATCATCGTTGCAGGACTATGGAGTCAGCATTAAATAAGAACTCGACTTCTTAGGATGTTCGGCTGCCACAACTTACCCTACTGAATGCTCTATTCTAAAAGTGCAAGAGAATATTTGATAGGGAGGAGTGGAAGTCTGAAATCAAAATCGGAATGGATGATTTCTATTCCAACCGTTTGGTTAGGAGGAGTCCCATTCCGATTCCGATTTCGGAGTGGAATGGGAATGGCTCAATTTATATAGAACTCAATCTCTATTTTTCTCTGTGGATTTAATTTTCCATTCCAATTTCGATTCCGATTCCGATCATGAACCAAACACTTCGAAGGATTTGGCCATTTCGATTCCAATTCCAAGCTCTTCCGATTCCTATTCCTATTCTGATTCCAGTTGCGAACCAAACAGGAGAGTGGGGTCTGAAATTGGAATCGAAATGGGTGACTCTTGTTGTGGTTTTAATAATGTGGAGGACACCAATAGTTCCACATCGGTTGTGAGTCAAAGGAGACTCGTGCTTATAAAGAGAAAAAAATTCTTCCCACGTGAGACACCTTTTAAAGGACAAAAATGTGAGGCCCATGGGTCAGAGCGGATAATACCTCACGTGATGGATCGAGCCCTTGTCCGCAACAATGACGCGTCAGGAAGGGGTCGAGGTCCGTCTCGGCTGACTGTAGGGCTCTTCGGACTATACACATCCAAGTCCCCCTTGATTGAGGGCTCTGTTGTGGTTCTAGTAATGTGGAGGGCACCAATAGTCCTACATCGGTTGTGAGTCAAAGAAAACTCGTGCTTATAAGGAGGAAAAAATTCTTTCCACGTGAGATGCCTTTTAAAAGGTAAAACCGTGAGGCCCATGAGCCAGAGCGGAAAATACCTCACGTGACAGGTCAAGTCCTTATCCGCAACAACTCTCATTCCAACCGTTTGGTTGGGAGGAGTCCTATTCTGATTCTGATTCCAAGATGGAATGGGAATGGCTCAATCTATATAGAACTTAATCCCTACTCTCCTCTATGGATTCAAATTTTCATTCCAATTCCGATTTCGATTTCGATCACGAACCAAACGTTTTGGAGGATTTGGCAATTTCGATTCTGATTCTAAACCATTTCGATTCTCATTCCCATTTCGATTTCGGTTATGAACCAAATACCTCCTAAATGGATTGGTTTGGATTGGATTGGATTATACCTAAATTCAATTTCAATCCGAAATATTTTGAACTTAAAATTTGGCTCCAAAATCGAATCAAATACTCTACTAGTCCAATCCAATTCAGTCTGAAAAATTTGGATTAGATTGGACTAGATTTTTAGACTTTTACATATATTAGACTGTAATTTGGATTATAATTCAAAAGTAAGTTATATGAATTCGAAATATATACTACTTGTAGCTGCTCTACAATACCGCCCTACATCTAACAACTAATATTATAATAGCAACGGATAAGAAATAAAAAATATAAATTTCAATACCAAAGATCTCAACAAGTCGTGCTATAATAGCATCATATCAAAAATATAAATTTTAAATTTTCAAAAAAAATTATATTATTAAAATGTAATAAGTCCCATAATATTTAAAAGAAACTAAACTTAGAAACAAACACACACACACACACATATATATATATAATCTAAAAGTCTAAACTAGAAAAATAGATTGGATTTGGTTTGGACCTATAGTTTGGACTTTAGATTGGATTATATATATTGGACTTTATATATATATATATATATATATATATATATATATATATATATATATATATATATATAATATATATATATATATATAATCTAAAAGTCTAAACTAGAAAAATAGATTGGATTTGGTTTGGACCTATAGTTTGGACTTTAGATTGGATTTAGATTTATAAATTAAATCCAAATCCAAGTCCAAAATTCAAAATTTTTAAAAATTGACTCCAAATCCAAGACCAAAGTCCAAAAATCCGATCCAATCCTTTAGTTCGGTTTGAATTGGTTTGGATTTTGAATTTTTTCCAATCCACTTGCACCCCTACTCTATTCTCATCTTTTTTGACAATTCTATGACTATGCTCATAAATAGGCCTCTACTAATTTATTGATCTTTTCTGCCTTTTCTTTTTTCACAAGTCATAAGGCATTTTATGATATATGAGATGAAATATTCTTCTTCCTCTGGATGAAATAGTTTTTTCTATCTTTGAATGATATGTCCATTCATTTTACTCTTTGCATTTTTGATGAATTTTTTGATATATGTGTATGCAACATTTATTTCCCCTCTTTTGAGAAAAGCAGTGGGGATCAACCACACATTTCATAGCATAGATGGATATGAGCATTATTAAAAAACTTATGCAAATACACTTGTTTAGGAAAGGTAAAATTCATAAATAGGATATTTTTAATGAAGAGACATTTGAAGATAAGGCTATGCCTACTAGGAGAGACCGTCATAAATTATAAGTGCCTCACACAATTTAGTATTTACCATTTTGAAGATGAAGTTGATCCCTCTAGGTAGCAAATCACATACGAAGGATGATTTTCTAACACCAACTTCATCTTTGTGGTTGGTTATGAGTAATATATGCAATGATTGTTGATTCAATAGAGCCTGAGACTACGTGATGAAATTAAGATATGCAAGTATCAAATTTCAATTATTCTAATAGCTTATAATCCTATACCATACACGGAATGCAATTTTTTCTTAAAAAATATTTTTCAAAAATAATTAAAATAATAAAAAAATAAATTTTAATATTTTTATATATTATTGTTGGAAAGTTGGTGAAATATTCGAACTCAAGTGATTTATGTTGGACTCATTTAGATTCACATTTATCTATTCTTGCTTTTCTTTCATTCATCTTTTCTTTAAAAAAATGGATCATGGTTAATTTATTTTCTTAGTCACTGTACATGGATAATTTTTTCATATGAAAATAGTCTAAATTTTTAAAAAAATTTATAATCAATATTTTATAAACGTGAAAATGAAATTGGTAATGTAACATGATGTTCACCATATTAACACATTAATTTTAGTTATTGCTATTATCATTATATGTTTACCTATGGCCCTATCAAATTCGATAAGTTTAAAATCTTTTCTAGTTCAATATTAATATTTTTTGGTTCCAATTCCTAACCTATTAATATTGATTTTAAAAAAAAAATAATGATATTTAATACTGATAAGTAGCAGTAAATACTAACACTTTGTTAAAGGCATATATATGTATATATATAGATATATGCATACACACACACTATATATATATATATAGTGTGTGGTGTATGCGCGTGTGCAGGTACACTCTCTCGAATTTCTCATCAAAAAAATTCTAATATATAATTAAATACTATATATATATGGTAGATGGAGGGATTTGGCCCACTTTCCTTCTTAGGAGTTCTAATGCAGTGCGCTCTCTTGAACTTGCTCCATCCAAAAAAATTTCTACATATATAATTAAATGCTATATATATATGGTAGATGGAGGGATTTGGTCCACTTTTCTTCCTAGGAGTTCTAAGGATGTCAACTATTGGTTATAGCAAAAATATTTATGCTATTTATAATTGTAATATTAATGGAATAGTATTTAAGTTGATATCACTTTTCTTTCTATTTTATAGTCTGAGGTGATAAATGAGGAACATGCTATATTAGAAATTCAAAGAAAAACTATTAAACTGCAATGATAATTTTATGAAAAACTATCATGATTATAAATACTTATTTTTTTAAAAATAATTATCTATATTGATGAAAGCATAGTTTATATAGATGGCAAAAGGAGAGCTTACCAATATAAAGCCTTCATATTTGATTTATCCAATATTCTGAAAATGAATATTTTTATAATTAAAAAAATGGGTACATTTGTGATTTTAAACTTTCTAAATTTTGAAAATAAAAATTAATTCTATGTACACATGAATCAAGATTAAGTCTATATTAGATCAATGCTAAACACCATCATTAAAAAGGATGGTCTCATAATCTAAGCACAATAAATTTAAAAAAAATGACAATTAATACTTTTAATTATCAAGAATTGACTTGATTAGAATTTTATCAGTCAATAATTAATAAAAGATTTGAGAATATGAGGATTAGGAGAGATAGTTAGGCTAGTCAAACAAACAACTTATGAATGGAATATGGATTAATAGAATAGTATTTAAGCTATCATTAATCAAAATTATTTCTTAGCATTTAAGATGGGCCTATTTTCGAAAGATGACATTAAGAGAATAATATTTAAGTTGATATTAATTAAAATTATTTCTTAGTATTTAAGATGGATCTCTTTTCTGATAAATAAATATAATAATTTTGAAAGAATTTTTGAAAATAAAAAATTAAATGTAATCTCCACTTCAACCAAAAAAGAGAGAGATTAAATCTTTTTGAAGCAAATAGATATAATTTGATTTTTATTTCTTGAAAACATACCCCACCCCCAAAAAAAAGCTCTTAAATTCCATCTTTTTTTTGTTTAAAAAGAAATCATCTCAAAATATCATTTTTATCGAGCATAAAAATTTCTAGCATTTGTCCATCTTCTCCACCAACAACCACAATAGATCCAAGCTTCCTTCTCTCCCCTCATCCCATATCTCTCCCACCTCCCTCCACTTCCTATTCTTCATCCGAAGTATCACAGCATCCCTAAAACAAACGCCAGTTAGAATCATGCACGAAATGCAATTTTTTTAAAAAAATATTTTACTTTATTTATCTATTCAATTATATCTATTCTATATATATTTTAAAAATAATTAAAATAATAAAAAATAACCCTACAATTCACTAATTGAGGAACTTCCTGTTGTGAAATCTGGACCTTGATCTTTCTGAACAAATATATATAGAAAATCGAAAGGGAAAAAAATAAAAACCCTATATTAAGGGAGACACTAAGGAGAAGTGGGCTGGCCTCCAAGCTCCCACGGCCAATGCTGGAAGCCATCGGAGTAGAGTGGGACTAAGAGAGGGAGAGAGAGAAAAAGAAATTAAGAGAGATATAGGGCATACTTGATGCAGCCCACGTCTTACAAAATTTGCCATTTGTCGTCCTTCATCGGCACTGAGGAGGAAAGGAAGAGCACATAAAACCAACACATGTTAAAAACTGAAACCTAACACATATCAAATGGAGGCTCTGCTAGTGCAGAAGCCTCCTTTAATATATAATATATATATATATATATATATATATATATATATATATATATGTGTGTGTGTGTGTGTGTGTGTGTGTGTGTGTAGATATATGCATGTATGTATGTATGTAGATATATGTATACATACATACATACATACATAAATACATATATATATATATGTATGTATGTATGTATATGTATATGTATGTATGTATGTATATGTACGCATATATACACACACACACACACACAAACACACACACATGTATGTATGCATCTATATATATATATATGTATGTGTGTGTGTGTGTGTCTATATATATATATATATATATACATGCATAATTTCATATGTACAAGGATTGCTCAAGGACATGGCAAGTGCTTGCTCACTGGTTAAGGTCTAACTCTCAAGTTCCACCAAATAGACCTATGTACAAAAACTTCAATTTTTATACAATTCAGCTGCAAAATAAGCATAATTTCACCCATTATTCATTTGCGAGTGGTTCTAAGCTTTAAAAGTAGGGATATGTTTTCATAGTGTTTGGCATAGATAATTTTTCTATCACTTCTTTACAACAATTTGTGGTATTATAATTTCTATTCTTAAACAAAAACGGTATTTCAATGAGCATTAAGATCCTTTTCTGTAATTGTTTAGACATTTTAAAAAAGAAGCTAATTGTTTTGTCAGATGAGATAAATGACCTGTAACTATTAGTTGCAAAGTCCAAACGAGGCAAAATAAAAGAATAAAGACGACAAAATATAGATACTTCCAACATAAAGAATTAATTGTATGAAATGAATTGAGTAAATAACATGCAAATAGATTTATAGTGTTCTATTCTCAATTTCCTTCTTCATAGAATCACAGAACATATAAATTAGGATTCCTTATGAAGCTGCAAAATTTAGCATGCTATGTTTGCATTAATTTTGCAACCTTGAATAATTGAGTAAATAAATTATATTAATAGAAAAATAAATTTTGCAAGATTCAAACACTCATGAATCAAAATAAAAAAGATTAAAAAAGAAAAACTCCATGATTCTTTTCAAAGGTCCCAAAACCCTTTTTTCTTTTAACCTATTAAGGGCTGTAATATATATTGGTCCCTTCATTACCAATTTAATATTCTAGTTATAGCTGTCAATTATAATATTATAGTTCAAGGTCATAGGTCCAAATCTTTTTTATGCTTTTTTTTTTTTTTAATTCAGTAATTCTTCATCTTAAGTCCTTTTTTTTTTTTTTCTTTTAATAACTTTTTATCTTGAATCATTCTTGACTATTCTATGCCTTTATCTGTGTGAATCAAGTTGCAAGTGAGAGGAATGTTAAGGCCTAATATATGCTATTAGCCCATTGACTACCAGTTTAAGTTTTTAGATATAGTGGTTGGTTAATATCCTCGGATTTGTGTGTGATTAACCAAATTTTCCTCATATACATCTGGCCCATGTTGCAAACCCATGATAACCTTTTCATATTCTCTTTATTTTTTTGGTAAAACATAGAAATTAGGGCACAATCTTAAGTACTTATGCTTTACATTGAAAAACTGAAGCAAGTATAGGATCACCATATCCTTTGGAAAAAATGAAGCAAGTATAGGATCATCATTATCCTTTGGGAGATATCATCCATACCAGTCCCTCCATTTGGCATCAAAATTGCTGATGATTGTATGGTGAATCTTTATGATACTGATTGGTAAATGCAAATGCTTTTGAATTTTAAAGTATTCATGCCATAAAATAACCTTATATCCATGGAAAAAAATAGTACGCCATCATGCACCATCTAACATAACTATGGCGAAATGGTTGGCCTAGTTTTTCACCCTACACCATCCATGAAGAGTTTGTTACTTAGTGCATAAAGATATATAGCATCTAACATAACCATGTAGAAACGGTTGGCTTAGTTTTGAGTGTACATCATCCATGAAGAGTTTGTTATTTAGCACATAAGGTTAACCTAAGATTATGAATAAACAAATGCTAACTTGCTTTACCATATTGTAAAATAATGAAGATTAGAAAGTGAACATGTGAAATGGAGAAGAAAAAACCAAAAGCATGATAGGAAGTTTGAAAGAGGAGGGTCTTCTAATTGTTCGCTACAGTATAACCCATCCTATGCATGTAACTTTCACATGCATCACCTTATTTTGGCAACCCTCCTATACTTGCTCTAAGCAGTTGTCAGCAATCCTCTATGCTACTACTTGTAGGGGGTGTTTGGTTAGAGAGAGTGGGAGTCTGAAATCAGAATCAAAATGGGTGACTCTCATTCCAACCGTTTAGTTGGGAGGAGTCTCATTCCGATTCCGATTCCAGGATGGAATGAGAATGGATCAATTTATATAGAACTCAATCCCTACTCTCCTCTATGGATTCAATTTTTCATTTCAATTCCGATTTCGATTCAGATCACGAATCAAACACTTTGAAAGATTTGACCATTCCGATTTCAAATCATCTCCATTCTCATTTTTATTTTGATTTCGATTACGAACCAAACACCCCCGCAGTGTTTTCTCCTTCCATTTAGGCTGGGAGCAAAATATTTACCCTCAAACTACTAATTGGGATAGGAGAGGATGGGAAAAAATAATTGATCAATGCGAAAGAGATATATTTTCACTTCCATAGTAATAAGATAATGGAGTTGCTTTTTCCTCTTTTCTTTATTTCAAAGATCATAAAGAACTTTCTATTAGAATATTTTCCTCCTAATCTTCATAATTATTTGGGATGAAGAAAAAGCCTCTAATGTATTATATTTTAACCATAGGGTGTATGTTTTAATGGATTATATCTTAACCATAGGGTGCAACGTTTTTTTCATTCACTTGAGCTGAGATGATATCAGTTAATAGAAACCATTTATCAGACTCTTTTTGTGGATATCTGTGGTATCTTCTTTGTAGAATATATTTGACAACTTGATTCTAATTGTTGATTTTCACTTTTATGTAATATTTAACAATTAGTTTTTACTCAAGCTTCATTCACAATGATACCAATTTTTTACATAGTTATGCATTTTTATACATAGTTATGTGCATATCTATGGTATGTTCTGTACAAACTTATGACATGAGCCAAGAACTAAAAATTAAATGACCAGCACAGTAGGTGATTTAAGAATAATATACTTCATTCAGGGGTCCTAAGGATCAATGGAAAATAAATGGGACTTCAAATTTCTAATTTATATTTATTTTACTATGCAATATATACTAAAAGTACATTTGTAGAGAAGAAATAAATTGTAGAGTCCTATGTTTTCAAAGAGTCTTGTAGAAAGTTTGCTACATAATTGGGGTTAGTCCTCTCCCAAATATCATATATATTGGTTGACACAGGATTGGATACCAAATTACCTAATACAAGAGCCAAAAACTTTACTAGCTTGGTAAGCCGGTTCATGCTCTCAAGAAATGTTACCATACATTCTAGCTAAATGGGAACCTGATCAATTGATGAAATCTTTGTATTACCAAAAAAAAAAAAAAATGAAATCTTTGTTCCGACTACCTATAACTAAAAGCAAACCAAGTGTACGTATAAGATATCTATGGGAATGCACTAACCAATTTTGATTGCAATTTTTTTTGGTATCATACCGAGACAAAACAGCGATTTGCATGAATCATGGATAGTCTAGTGCTGGTGACCATGCGCCACGAGTCGTTGTATTTAATTTGTTTAAGCCCTCGTATTATTTTCCATTATCGCATCCACACAAAGGCCAGCGAGACTTCTGTCGGGGCCTAAATGCATGTGACGTCCAATATTCCAACCTTCCCCTCTTCAACCTCCCTCAACCCTCGCATACTCAATATTCCAACCTTCCCCTCTTCAGCCACTGTCAACCCTCGCATACTCCACACACACACACAAAAAAAAAAAAAAGAAAAAAAAGAAAAGAAGAAGAAGAAGAAGAAAGAAAAGAAAAGAAATTTTTTTTTTTTTTTACTGCTGCAAACTTTTTTTAACTTCTCCTCCATCACCCCATGCCACTACTTTCGGTTATTCTCCTAACCCAAACGGCTAGCTAACACTCTCTTATCCACCGTGCACAGCCGACAGGCCATTCCCCCAAACCCGCCCAACTCATCTCTCCACGCATACCCGCACTGTTCCATCTCTTTTCTTTCTTTCTTTCCTTCTCAATCCCCCATCCCCTTCCTTTTCTCCGCTCTCTCCTCTCTTCCCTCCCGTCGTCTCAAAACACTATCGTATTTGCTTCTCTCCTCGCTTTCTTCTTCTAATTCCTTCGCCTTTCCGAGTTAATGCGCCCCCAAATGTCCCCTTTCCGACCCCCAATCTAGGGTTCCCAAAACCCCATCAAAGCCCCCAAGATTTATTCCCCCCCAGATCCGGCGCCACCGGGAATGGCCGCTCCTGAGATCCCGGCCTGGCTCAAGGGCCTCCCCATGGCCCCCGAATACCGCCCCACCGAGACAGAGTTCGCCGATCCCATCGCCTTCATCTCGCGCATCGAGGGCGAGGCCGCCGCCTTCGGCATCTGCAAGGTTATCCCCCCGCTGCCCAAGCCCTCCAAGAAGTTCGTCCTTGCCAACCTCAACCGCTCCCTCTGCACCTCCCCGGACCCCGTCCCCGGCTCCTGCCCCGCCGCCACCGGCGACGCCGCCGTCTTCACCACCCGCCACCAGGAGCTCGGCTCCCGCCGCACACGCGCGCCGGTCCACAAGCAGGTCTGGCAGAGCGGGGAGGTCTACACGCTGGAGCAGTTCGAGGCCAGGTCGAAGGCTTTCGCCCGATCGCAGCTCGGCGGGTTCAAGGAAGTCAGCCCATTGCTGGTGGAGGCCCTTTTCTGGAAAGCGGCGTCGGAGAAGCCCATCTATGTGGAGTACGCCAATGACGTTCCCGGCTCTGGATTCGCCGTGCCGGAGGAGCCCTTCCGGTATTACTCCCACCGGAGGCTGCGGCGGAAGAGAGGGTTCAACAGGGGAAGGGTTCAAGAACCGAAATTCTCGTGCCTGGCAGCTTCCCGTGAGGCGAGACAGCAGAATGTTTCGGTTGCTGAGAGTAACGAGAGGGAGGGCACCGTCACTGGCACCGCGGGATGGAAGCTTTCGAACAGCCCTTGGAACCTTCAGGCGATTGCGCGCTCACCTGGTTCGCTTACCCGGTTCATGCCCGATGAAGTGCCCGGTGTTACCTCCCCGATGGTTTATATCGGGATGCTGTTCAGTTGGTTCGCTTGGCATGTCGAGGATCATGAGCTGCACAGCTTGAATTTCCTCCACATGGGCTCGCCCAAGACTTGGTATGCTGTGCCTGGGGAATATGCGGCCACTCTTGAGGAGATTGTTCGGGTGCAAGGTTATGGAGGAAATGTCGACCGGCTGAGTAATTTCTTAATATCTGATTTCTTTTGAGGAAGAGTTATTTAGTATATTCTTGGATCTAGATGCATTTATTTTTGTTTTTCTTGTGATCATCAGAGCTCTTTTTTTGTTACAATTTCTTTCCCCCGATTTTCTTTTCTTCAGCGGCTTTTACTATGTTGGGGGAGAAGACGACTTTGTTATCTCCTGAAGTTTTAGTGGCATCAGGGGTGCCTTGTTGCAGGTATATTTTGCTTTCATGTTATGTCGGTTTAGGTTCAAAATTGTCCAAAAGTTTGATGAAAAACGTTTTCAAAGTTTCTAATTGCAATTCTTGTGAGTTGTAGCATTGGAGGTATAATTTTCTCTGGTTTCTTCTTCAGATTAGTCCAGCATCCTGGCGAGTTTGTTGTCACGTTTCCAAGGGCTTATCATGTAGGCTTCAGCCATGGTAATTCTTTCTTACAGATGTTTCATTCTCATTATTTGAACCAATAAACTTTAACTTATTCTTTTATGAATCTAATTACATGGCATCCATTATAAGTTTGTCAAACCTTTTAGAATCTTGTTAGTTCCTCATATGCTGGACGCAAGTTCCTTTAAGTTGTTGGCACACTCGTTTCATTGAATTTTCATGGTGATTTTATTTGCTAGAAAACGCTTTTATATCTGTTCGATTATGGACCCCTTTGCTATATCTGAACTAAAATAATATGATGTTGGCAAATGAACTAGTGAAATCCTTAACATCTTCCAACCTATCCCTTGTCAATTACTAGGAGCAGCTTATATTATTTCCACCAATATAAATTGATATAACCTGATGTGTTGGCCAACAAGACATCAGCATACTGGCCGAGATTTTCCAATCATTTTTACCACCTTAAACGAGTTCTTTAAGTAATAAAACTCACCTTAAAAATGGTTGTCAATCTTAGTTTTTTACCATTTTGGCTGAGATTTCAATGTCTTGGTGCCTATATATTGACCTCAAACTTCATAATGTTGATTCTTTCTGAAGTTCCCACACCTTCTATCCTGGCTGAGGTAAATTGGGATTTAGGGACTAACCATGTACAAAGATATCTGATATCACCTTGATGTTACGATGACCTTCAATCCCAGTTGAAAATACATCTCTGAACTTCAAGTCCTTCTAGAGGAAAGAGTTTTAAAAGAAACACATATTGAAAGCTGTCAAACCATTTTTGCTGAGATCTAGCAGAATGTGGGGGCGTCGTGGGAAAAGAGAGTCTTGGAGGATGATTGGTGCATGATTTGGGAAATGGAGAGATTGGAGGATGATCAATGCATGATTTGGGAAAGGGGAGAGTTTGTTGAGATATAAATAGAGGAGTTCTAGATGATAAAAGAAAGGTGAAGCATCGGAAAGAGTGGGAGCCTGTCCACTTATGGTTGAGATCCTACAATTATAGGAAGTTGAAAGTTAGCCTATTGAACCATGGGTGACCCATGTTTGAATTGGTGACCCATGTTTGAATTGGAGACCCATGACCTAGCCACCACAGTGGTTCAGTAGAGGTCACTGGGTTCAGAAGATTGTATAAGATTATGAATAACAAGTAAATTACAGTATGATTTTCATGAAAATTCAGTAAGCAGCCTCCACAAAACCAATTGCGAATTTAGTGGTGGTTTGTCTATACTGCTGGTGGTCTCTTCTTAGGTTAGATATTATAAGCATCATTCATCTTGAGCAGTGTAAATAAAAAATTTAAAACTTCCATTTAACTGAAAATAGCAAAGGCAGTTCATGATTAATTAGATTTATCTACCTTTTAGAGAGTCCCCACCAAGAAGAAACTAATTTCCTCATACTTGTTGATTCTAAGTGCACTTCTTACAAACTTACCTCCCCTATACTAGTCACAAGGTCTTAATATTGTTTTGCCTTTTTTGACTTCTTGGCCCAAAAGTAATCCTTAATGTGATAAAGGATCAAAATGTTGGTGTATCATGTACGTGTGAGTCAGGGGCTGATGCAGAATGTATTCTATCTTAATGAGTTGACTTAACATTCACTGGCATAACATTTATGTGAGACTATCGGAGATTATCACATGAACACCACTAACTGCTTCCTGATGGAATAAATGTCTTGGAAGCTCCAACATAAATTTAAACATTTATGCAAGTATAGCAAAGTCCTCCATACTAAAAGAATATATGTTCATTCCTGACAAGTGGCAAATCCTTAGCATGTGGAGTAGACTATTTAAAGAAGTTTTGCACAACTTGACATGCCATATCAATAAATTAGCTAAACTCATAACAACGAAGCTTCAAAAGCTATGAGAAACCATATACTACTTCATGATACTATTTTGTCATTATGGTAATATTCTAAATGAATGTTTGAGATGTTCGAGATTTTCAACTTCAATGTGCCTGCACTATGTGAATACCAGTCTAGATCGATACTAGGTGATAGATGTAGATTCTATCAAGCTGCAATATGAACCCTTTTTATTGCATCGAATCTATTATCAGCATTAAGTTTAGTGGAATATAAGCTGTACTTCAGTCTATAATTGTGATGAAGGAGATGTTCTTTTCTATGGTTGCTGTGTTCATATTTTCTCTTTTGTCAAACATTAGGAAATGGTGCACCATCCAGGAAATTTTCCTCATAAGACTGCTGTACTTAGATGACAATCATCTGATCATCTTATTGAATTCTAAAAAAATACAATAAGAAGAGCATATGTACATCAATATTTACAAAATCACTCCCGAAATCATTTCCAGTCTCCTATGACCACTGAAGACTCATAAGGTGGTTATCATAACCTATTAATTAAGCAAGGTTAGTAATTCATCAAATGATGGTAAGTTTAACATCTTGTTAGTGGCTCTTAAACTGGTCTTGGTGATAAATTGCTGTTGTCAAGGTCCACTCACCCCCTTATGCAAGGCAATTTTTTGGCCAAGTTTCTTTCTTTATTTCTTTCTTTTTTTCAATTATCTTTTCTTTATTGGTTGTCCTGAACATTTGTTGTTTGTGAAGAAGAATATTTCAGGGAGACTTCTAAGTCTCTCTGGCCTTTCGATGATGAAAAGACTAGTGCAGTGTTGTCTGCTTATAATTATAAGCAAATTAAACAAGTTGTAGTGACACAGATTTCATAATCATTTAAGTTGTTTTTTGGTAACTTTTAAAAGGTTAGGGGCAAAATTATGGGATTCAATATCTTAACATCTAACTGATATTAGCAGAATTAGAGGCAATGAGTAACAGGCTTGAAGATGGTAATACAGGAGCTATCTTGCCCAAGATAGGTGTGAAAGGGGTAGGATGGAGATGGAGAACAGTTCATATCATTCATCGTTGATTAGTTGGACTCTATCAGATTGAATGTTGTTGGATGCTTCTAGTGGAGGAGTGGACAGAAAGATAAATTGGCAAGGATTAGGTATGATATGGGGGAGAGGGAGTGGGATATATCCTTGGTTTAGAGGAGAGGGTGTAACATCCATTAACTTGATTTTCAGATCAATAAATCTAATGACTTCGAGGTAGGAAAGATATTCCTATTAGATCATTTCAGAGGCAGCCCTGTTTTCTCAAGTCTCATTTATATATGTATTTATAAAATGGGCCCTCATTTTTCTTGGCTCTTTGGCTCATGTGTGCCTTTTCAATTAAACTTATCTCTATATTAAAGTTATCATCTTTCGTCGTTATCTAGTATTATTCAAACTCTAGGGAAGTTTTATGAGTTGCTCCATGGTTGCATGTGTTTAAAACTATGGCCAATAAAGTAGATGCTCTGCTTTAAGTCCGCATATTGGGTGGGCTTAAGATGAGGATGTTATCAAATAAACTTGGTCTAACAGCCTGACCCAAACAAGATGAAAATTGGCTTGCGAGCTGTCCCATTTGCATCCTTGGACCAACTGGGCATATAGGTATGGTGGCATGCCCCTTTCTTACCGAAAAATTACCTTGTCTAGGAATTTGATGCTGATTTCTAGGGAGTTGTTCAGTTGATAGCTGGTCATGAATTTCAATCCTTTCGTCAAGCTTTCTTAACTTAGAGTTCTTTTCTATTGCCAGCCTCATGTTATGGGAAAAGACTTATGATGATTGGGCACATATGAGCGTGCACGCATGCGCGTGCGCGCACACACACACAGAGACCTGCCATTATGTTAGATACTGAGGGCAGTCAAATTGCATGATCAGCCTTGTGAATGTATCTTTTTATTGTTTTTTGTTGTGTTCCATCTGTTTATCAACTTACAGCTGCCTCATCATGTAAATTGTTGTATGACTAGCATAGGATAGCTTAAGCAGCTGAGGATACTCCTGTACCATAGTTAAACTGACCACTTCTTAATATTTCCAAATTACAAACCAAAGGAACATTGTAAAGCTAACACGTGTGTTAATCTGACAACTTGTTAGGTGCACTTGAGGAAGGTGGACCAGACTGTATCATGGTCATCTACCCATATATAATGGTTTTGAAATTTTGTGAACAATTTGCTACTCCTTAATTTAAAGAGCTTAGCTTTGCATGCAACTGAAGTAGTTATAATGTTAAGGATCACCCTGATTGCATGCTTTTCATATATTTGACCAGTAAGAAAGTTGAATCATTTTTCAAATTTTCATATAAAAAGGGCAAATATGTAACTTGGTCAGGGAGCAAACTTTCTTTAAGTATCACCATTGTAGAAGAAGGGTAAGATGTACCTGGAGTGTGGCTGCTGTAGTTTGTTTTCAATTCCCAGGTAATCATGTTGCTCTACCTAATTTCCGTCTAACTGATTGTTATTAGGAGTTTGACCAAATTATTGAGTACTTACATCAGGTTGAGTGCAGTTAATAAGAATCATATTCAAATTAATAAGATATGTGCTGACTAGCCAAGCAAAATAGATGGAGTAAAGCTTGTCACTTGTCAATTATGTTTATGACCTATTTCAGTTATTTGCTTTTTATGTGCTTTGGCTTCTATGAGTGTTTCTCACTTTCTCGCAGTTTGGTATGTTATTATGTCTTATTATTTTTTGTCATTACGTACAAGAAGGTAAGGAAAAACCCTTATCCTCAGTTCTATTGCATTGACTTTCGTTTTAAATGGAATAAGCTTTGTTGATTAAGGGCTAAGTGTTCTATTGGAGTTATAAGTAACTTTTTCTCATAATTTTATTTCTTTATTTTATGTTGGGACATGCAATATAGGATTTAATTGTGGAGAAGCTGCCAATTTTGCAACTCCGCAATGGTTAAAGGTAGCCAAAGAAGCTGCAGTAAGAAGGGCGGCCATGAGTTATCTTCCCATGCTCTCCCATCAACAGCTGCTATACATGTTAACAATGTCTTTTGTCTCTAGGTTAGTTTTCGGTCTTGTTAATTGCACTGATGGCTGATAAGGTCAATTTACCTTTTTCTTTACTAGTTGAGTACCCCTATTATTTGTTCTGTTACAATAAAAATGTGAACTTGCCGACAAGGGCTACCGTATGCTGTCATTGCAAAATTACTTGGTAACATCTTTTGCATACATGTTTTCTTATCATGGCATACTAAATTAAGCAATTCTGCTGCTCATGACAGTTTGTAAATACCATCAATATTCTTACAATCCTCATATGGATGGTCTTTTTTGAACTCGTGAAAAGACAATAGTGTACAGGTATCTTTGGCACTAAAACTATGATGCATATATTGGAAGTAATATTTAAGGCTCATGATTAGTGCCTAAGAGTTTCAAGATTTCACTCATGGGAGTCTATGTTTCAAGTAACTTGGAAACTGGCTTTTTTCTTCTTTTTCGGAAAAGCAATTCAAATTTAGGACAACTAGTGTGCTAAGGTTCAATAGGTCCTGTATCAATATATTCCTCTTTTTTGTTTTGGATTTAAAACCATGATCAAAGGTACTAAGTTGTCAGATTTTAAAATATGATCTATAAAATGTTTTTTTTATTATGCTAATTTCAACCTTTTTACTTCTCTTCTTGATTTGAGCCTTCTGATATGTAGAAACTGACAGCAAAACTAAAAAGTCAATCATATAATTAAATAGGTGCAACTCACTCCATTGCCAGGATAATGTATTCTAACAGGATAAAGATATAGATATAAGATTGTAGAAGGTTTTATTATAATGATTCTGCTAATTGAACTTAATTTTAATCATTACCATTGCTCTCATAGGTCAATAAAATTATATGCTAAAATACAATGACAATTAATGTTGGAATATTGAAATGATAATATGTCAAGTCTCTTTTCTATTCTATTATATGTGAGATAACTAATAGAAACAAAGTTGCAGTGTTGTGTATTATCCCAGTGCAGGCAATTGGAAACACTGTCATTTAAAACTGTACGATGTTCTTGATGGGCTTAGCAACTCCTTTTAAAGAAAGAGTTTTGCCATATTCTGCTAACTACCATGCACTGATTCAAAAAATATATGTTTGACCAGTCCAGACAAGTCAGACGTGCATGCTGATGTTAATAAGCAAAAACGGAAGAATGGAAAATGCCAAATACAGAATTTGAATATAATATAGTTAAATGAACATAAAATGTTAAGGTAGTTAACTATGTTAACCATGATACACCCAGTGGAGAAGCATTGACTCAGATAACTGAAGTCATATATTGACATTTATATTATTCATTAATATTTTTTTATGTTTTCCATAACTGAAAAATTCTCAGAATGACAGGTCAGATCATCCTGAATTTCCTTTGTCACTCGTGTTATCGAGTGGTTAAGCTAATCAAATCCAGATGTCATTATTTAGTAACATCTAGAACCCACCCATCAAATGTTTGGATTTTTTCTTTCTTGCATGTCTAAGATCAAATTATTATTGTATATAACTTCATCAGTGATCTTGTACCCTTGTTCTTATTGGATAGGTTACAACAACTTCTGTGTTAATTTTTGCTCCAATATTGATATGTTATATTTTACTTCATTGGCAATTCGAAATGTTTATTATGATTCTCTATGATTTATATTTTTCATGTTTTCTGTATAAAATTAACCCAGTGGATGATTTTAGACATGTCAGTTTCTTGTCGATGCATGCCAGTCCTTGTGCTTTTAAACAATTCTTGTTTTCCATTGTTGGTGTCCATACATTAATGGAGTGGGCACCTAATCATAATTTTTTCTCCAGTTTGAATCTGGTGGAATTATTTTAATGCCAGAGTTCCTAGAGAATTATTACCAGGTGTACGAAGTTCACGCCTGAGCGACCGTAAGAAAGAGGAAAGAGAAATTCTGGTAAAAAAAGCATTTCTGGATGACATGATGAATGAAAATCGTCTATTATGTGATCTTCTTGCAAAAATATCAATTCCTCATGTGGTGTTATGGGAACCTGAGCTGCTGCCTTTCCCATGTACTGTTCACCAGTCATGTTCTTCTTCCATATCTCGTGAAGCACATGGGTTGTTGGTTGATGATGATTGTGGAAGGGCTCAGCCTCAACTCAAAGGAAAGAATTCTTTTGACTGCAAAGAAGATGATTGTTGTGTTGTTGATGCAGATAAAGCAGAAGCAAATGTCAACAGCATATCATCTCAAAATATATCATCTGAGACACAGAAGAATACTTGCCATCCTGAGTGCATGAGTTCTCATGGGGAAGTCATGGACAGCGCAGATGTTGATGAGGATGATTTACCATTTGGTTTGCATGTTGATTCAGGATCATTGGCATGTGTTGCTTGTGGAATCCTTGGTTATCCATTTATGGCTATCTTGCAACCTTCTGAAAAAGCATTAAAGGAGCTTTTCTCTTTAAATTGTGAAGAATCTGACCTGAAGTTGGAAAAATCAGAGTCTTCAGGTCAACCTCTGCATCTACCAAATCCTGAAAAGAAGTTTTATTCAGGTAACTCCACCATCTGACGTATATTTTCTATGGAATAGCTGTTGGAGTTCCATGGAAGTAGGCATTCAGAATAAAATGCAGGCAAAAAATTTATACCATTTTCATATGCCGAGAAAGTTCCCAAGGATGGTTAAACTAATGGTTTCCTTTTAGTGTAGGAATCTATGTCATGAAAAAGGAAAAAAACAGTTGTAAAGATTTGTACTTTTGGGTGTTAACAATAATGATTAGTCCTTGTATGCATCTTGCGAGTGGATTCACCATCACATCTTTTTTCGAGACATAATTGATAAGAACTAGAACACATTTATGATATATGCAACCAAGCCATTTCTCTTGTTGAATTTTTCTTCCCCTCTTTCTGTACATTCACGAACATTAAATGAGCCTTACATTTTAAATCTTTTGTTCTGCATCCAAAACTTGTTTACTGTCTCAAAGTTATTATTAGAGTGAGCTCTTTCCACAAATTAGCATGAGAAGAAGATTGTGATCCATCATAGTAAGAAAATAAATGCTTTTGATTTGCATGCTCTGGAGTATAAGTTTACCACAACTTTATAATGTTACTGTTGAGGTTACCTTTGATCAAGTAATTCAAGTACTTATTACTTCAGACTTGTGATATGAATGTGTGTAATATATGTATAAATATGCTTACCAGCACAAATATATTGTTTAGTAGCTTATACTGTTTTGATTTTGCTTTGCAGATTTAGAACAAAATGGCATTAAACCTGAGGAGTGGAGAAAGGCAGATTTAACATGCAACTTATCTCTTGAACAAAGTGGCCATGCAAGTGATGCCCCAAGTGCTATCAAGGAACCTTCATCTTATTCTACGAAAGTGCCAGAAGTGACTTGTGAATCAATTGTTCAGACTAGAGCTGACAACACATTGGGTACCTGCATTTTGTCCAATAATTCTGCAAATGATATGGAATACCTTCATATGTTCAGTCCAATGGAGCATCTAGTAGGTGAACAGAACCTGCAAAGTGAGAACACTGTATGTGCTCCTGGAAAAGAGAGTGTATGTCAACATTCAAACGAGCTACATTCTTTTGACAAAGAGAAGGAATATGATGGGACTGTGCACATGAAGACTGATGCGATATTTCAAAATGACTTATGTTGCTCTAACCCTTCTAGTGCAAAGCCTTTAAATAAAACAGAGAGGCTACTTGGCACGACAGTGGCAAGGTGTTGTCATGAGAACACGAAGTGGAATACATCTAATGGATTTCTAAGATCGCGAATCTTCTGCTTGCAACATGCTCTTGAGATTGAGGAGTTGCTGCGGTGCAAAGGTGGTGCTCATGTGCTCATTAT
Source organism: Elaeis guineensis (assembly GCF_000442705.2). NCBI lineage: Eukaryota > Viridiplantae > Streptophyta > Magnoliopsida > Arecales > Arecaceae > Elaeis > Elaeis guineensis. The sequence goes on from NC_025996.2 coordinate 34,267,585, forward strand.
TTGCCATTCAGGTATGAGGTCATATGATTGATACCATTTACATTATTCACTATTATTGTCTAAATTTTACTGTATTTAACTTGTTATGTAACCATTACTACATGTTTCTGTTTCTTCCTATTCTAAATATTATAATTATGTTTTGCTGCATTAAAAGCTATTCGTTCTGATTTCCTGGCACAGTTAGATGTGTAAATGGTCCTGCATATTGGGATCATATAATCAGATTTGCATTCTTGTCTATCTTTTCAGGTGAAAATGTGATTACTCTTCTAAAATGTCTTCCAGTTTGTCCAGGTTTTGTTAGTTGTCTTATTCATTTGCAGAAACGAGGTTGCCTGTTACCTTAGATTCAATTTTATCTCATTTGCCTGTGAATCTGAAGCCAGGCTGACAAACTGCCTCCGTTGAACCTGAAGATAGCTTTTCCAAATTCATGCAAACTGAAATTTAATAGTTTCTTATGTGGATCTGAGCTAAAGTACTTGTCGTCGAAATACCTATGCTGTATTTTGTAGGAACCAATAACATTGCCATTAAACCATAAGCATAACCATCTAGCCTTTTCCCAAAAATTTAGAGTTGGCTTCAATTTTGTATTTTGGATATATTTTGTAGTTTTAACATATTTTATGACTGTCTGTCAACTTGATATCAACGCCTCCACCTTTCTTGTCCAGGCTTGGGACTGACCATGGTGGTGTTAATAACATTACAATTGAATAGAGAACCTAAGTTTGAACTGCTTAAAAATTACTAGCTTCCTCATGCTATAATAGAAATTAAATACAATTTGATAGGATCAAATGGAGAGAATATCTTTGGTGAGGCATTTGCACATTAATTCCAACATTTATATATATTCATCAACTATATTGGTTGCCTCAAGTTTGGAAGAACTATATGTTAATTGTTAAACATTGTCAATTTTGTCTAAAAGAAATATCATTTAACTATGTTTTGTTTGGGTTGTCCATAGCATCTTCAGCATAATAAATTAGCTAATAGACGGGTGGCAATTGGCCAGGCTGGGTCAGGTCAGAAAACCCTCAACCCATACCAAACCTCCTTATTCTGTATGGAGCCATAGCAACCTGCCAACCTAATTAGTGCTTCACTTCTCAATTATATGTCTTAATAGATAAAAGTAAAATGTGAATTGGAATAAAGGATTTGCAATTGGCATCCAAATAAAGTGAGAAAGCTGGAATACAAAATTAAAGTACAGAAGAAAATATGATAAATCTTAAACAAGCCATTCCTCGAATTTTATTCACAATTATTTTTTTATTGTCCTAAATATTAATTGTACAATTACCCCTATCCTAGGGGTTTGGGGATAAATTCCAAGAATTGTTCAATTGCCATTGGTCCATTGGATTGAAATATTCAAACCCATACTGAACCTGTTTATAATTGGGTTGTTTTGTCTTGACTAACCCATACCAACCCAATTTATAGAAAACCCACTCCTTTGCACCCACTTATTTAAGGTGTATCCAAGGGTTTAGCATGTCTGGGTCAAAAATTACCACCCTGTTAGTGGAATATGATATTGATCTCTTGTGATTTGGGAACTTATAGTAGAATCTGTTATCGATCTTGTAGGGAACAAGTTCTACGCATATGTTTGTGGAATGTGAGAGTAATATCCTATGTGTGAGAACATATTGTATAATTAACTATTGATGTGCTCACAAAGTTATATTACCATTTATGGACATGTGGTGGTTGTGGTAGTGGGATGAATTAGGAGTGGGAAGTGACATTGTCACAACTTTTGGAAGTGGGGACATTTAACATTTGTCTGAATTTAGCGGTGATAATCATGCCAAATATATTACGTAGCAGTCTTTGCAAACCATATTTTAATATTCACTTTGCTGGGACAGAAACATAATGAACATAATATTGTTAGAATAAAATTTGATTGTGTCTAGGTAGTTTGTTAGAACAGGTAGCCATAATATCATTTAGACTTTTAGAGCTATCCTGAGATGGATGCATCTTCTTGCATATTATTGGTCTGGAGGTAATAACCCAATCTTTCTACTACCTATGATTTTCATGTAAGACACTTTCTGGTATAACAAACCTCTCACAGTCAGTTGTTGCAAGAAACAAATGCAACTATAAAGCAATTCACTAGGTGGATGATAGTTTAAGATATACATGTTATATATGCTGGTGTTCGAAGATGGACCTACAGGCTAAACAACGTACAAACTAGAATGGACAGCTTTCAGTTAATCCTTTTGTGCTATGTGTACTGTCTGATAACTTTTCAACTTGGATGGTTCATGACCCATGGACCATCTGATTTATTTAGCAAGGAAAACAACAGGCTTTCTCATCTGCTGGGCTGTACAATTGCATCATCTTTTTTATTTTTGTCAAGGTTTTGGTGGATCTGATATTCTTTACCACAGACCTGACTGGTATTTACTGTTAGGATAAAAATGACAGCCATTATCTGCCTATTTAAGCTTTTGATGGATTTTTTACCCTCTCTTTTTCTGGAGTGAAGTTTTGGCAGCTGGTATCAGCCATTACAACAGGAAATAGCAGACTAATAATCACAGCATTATTTGATTGTGTTATTCAGTGCTTATGAAATAAGATATACTGTTTTAGCTGATGTGGGAATTTGATTTTAAAAGCATTATGTGAAATTAAATGTGAATGGGTCAATGGCCTGTTATGTAATGGCTGTTTTAATGATATTGCCACACATGATAATGTCCTAGTTAAATGCCAGAATAATCCATGCAAGGTAACAAAAAGCTAAAGATAATCTGCTTTAGTTTATGCACAAATTTTATGATCATGTCTATTATGATTCTGTAATTAGTCTACAATTTTAACCAGAAGGCATGCTTAAATATGTGGTTCCTATGTTAATAGAAAATGAAAAATATGTTTAACTGTAATTGCTTCTTTTTAAAATCTAATTTTGAAATTTTACTTATAATAATTATTTTTTGTTGAATGAAGTTTAATTGGAAATACTATGTATGTGACACATAGACATACGAGGAAATTCATGTGAAATTGGTTAATGTTGGTTATGCTTTGGGGAGATATGTTGATTGGTCCCCATACTGGAACATAACCAATAATGATTTCAGATGAATGAGTATTTGCTGAGGGGTTTCTTTCCTTCTGACTTTTATATTTTCAGTGAGAGAAGTAGAAAAATCCTTCCTTGTCTATCCAAAACTTTCCGAAACTGGAATAATCTAAACCATATGACTTTTTTTGCTATGCTTCTTAGACAAGCTAACAGACATTCTTGACCTAGATCTTGGGCATTTTTGTGGAAAAATATGAGTTTAGCAATACGGGAACCATCTTTAGACCATGTTAGATGATTTTGAACACAAGTTTTCGGACAATGTTTAGCTACAAGCTTAGGTATTAAAAAATAGTTTGAGATATCAACCCCCTAAAATCATGTACAAAAGTTCCTAAAGGACTCATTTGGTTCAAGGGAAGAGGAGGGGTAAAAGTGTGGTCAACGGGAAAACGAAGAAAGGCCTCATGTTTGGTTGGAGTTTTCCAAGGAGAGAGGTAGGATATTAGCATTCCCATAGGAATAAGATTCCCACATTTCATGGGAAAGAAAAACTCATGTAGAACATTGGAAAGTCCAATTCCCACCGACTGGGGATTGGGGTAATTTTTTTTTTCCTAAATGGCCCTTCAACTTTCACATAGAATGAGGGTAAGATCTTTCACTTTGTTAAGGATAACAATAAAAAAAAAAAAAAAAAAAAAAAAAACAGATATTTTTTTTTTTTTTTTTTTTTTTTTTTTGTTAAGGACATAACAGATATTTCACACAACTTTTCTAGGACAGCAAATGCTTAACCAAACATAAGCTATTTTGGACTGTGCCACTTTTCTATAGTCAACCAAATATGCAAAAACCATTTTTTCAGGTATTATATACTTAAAGCATCTGCTTCCTAGGAAAAACATTTCAGTAAGGAAAAATTCTTCCCATGAAGCCAACGAGTCCAAAACGAAAGACATAATATTTCGAAGCACATTGGCCATGAATCAAGGTAGTTGATGAAAACACGTACTGGTTCATAAAAAGAACAAAATATTGTGACGAGCCATGAGAATTACTCGATAATTTATAATAATCCTGGGTAGCATATAAAAGAATTGGAGAATTAAAGGATCATTACTTGAATGAAGATGTCGCACTACAAAAGTGGTGTCAAGTATCAATTTTTCTAGCTAATGTAAGCGGGCGTTCAATTTTGAGGGTGCCAGGTAGTGCTGTGCTAGTGTTTTGTCATAGTTGTCTTGTGCCAAACATCTGTCATAGTTGTGTATTCAAAAGCATCTACATTCTGCAATTATAAATCCATATAAAACCAAAGGAATAGGTAACATTTGCTCAAAGGCTTAGGTTATATTTTAAACAAGATTAGCTTCGTAATGGAATATTTACTTGCATCACATGATATTCTTAGAATGTTGTGATGCAATAATGATGGTTCAATATGCGTGCAATTACATACACCATTTTATTGTTATACCAGAAATAGACCAGTCTTCATTTAGGTGACCCCTATCCTACATTTAACCTAGACTAATCAGGGCACACCCAAACCTGGTATAGGCCTAAATTTGGCACATGGATCAAGCATAGGACTGGCTAAATAACGATTAGCATGCACATGTGCTGTGCTCTAGGCTTAATTGGTGCTGATCATGGATTGGTATGAGGTTGGAGACAGAGAGGGAGGTGTTATTGGTGGTTGGAGTTTCATACTGGGAAAGCAAGCACTACTATCCATGGTTCATTGAATTAGTACTGGGGCTCGTATCAGTGGTGATCGATTCAGTACATTGACCCACATTGTGCCGAAATAGGGAGAGGGAGGGCAGGAGGGAGAAGGAGGGGGGGGGAGGGGGAGGAGCGGTGGGGGGGAGAGGATTAGAGTTTCCATCTGAGGCAAGGTTGAAGCACGCCGATTGAGTGGGGAGAGGAGATGTCAATGTGGAAGAGGAATGCTGTAAGTGGTCCCACAGGATTGCTGAGGCATAGCTAGAAAAGGTGGTTGCATGTGTGTGTGTGTCACACATGCATAGAGAGAGAGAGAGAGAGAGCGAGGCCCAGCTTCTGCCTTCATACTTTCCTAGTTTGTCTGCAATACATCTTGTTCTGTGTAATGTGATCTTGGATGCACTAATTCCTGTTCTCTTTTTCTATCAGGTTGGATTGATTTGGCTGCTAGTTGTCTAAAATGATTAACGATAACTGGATTAAAGAGATGCTGTTGACATCTGTCACCTCTTTATATGCCTTCTACTATAACCAATCTGAATTGAGTTAATCCACCTCACTAATGGCCCTCTTGATCTAAAGATGAATTTAGAAGCACCAATCATCTGGCATCATTTGCTTATAAAAGCAATGGAAGACACATAATAGGCATGGGTTTCTATCTCTGTATAGTTCTTCAATTTTTTAAAAGACATGCTCTTGATTAATAGATATTAATCAATTGCCCCAGCTTACTCAATTGTTCTCAAATCAATGAACATTAATGGAACTTGTTTGATAATTATGTTTTAAATCTCGAGGAAATGATTGCATCAGTTGGTTAGAGCTTTTAGTGGGTCTTTTGCATTTGAAGCAGGTTGTCTGGTGATAAGATATGTTTAAAGAACAAAGTTTAGGATTTGAAGCAATATCTTAGTGATCCAAGAGGATGCTGGGCCTAAATTTCAGCAATAAATGAATCACTCTTCTACCAAATGGGTAATCTGAGAACAGTGGGAATGCTGGCGTTGTCAGCATCGAGGATCTCTTGAGCTCCTGTCTCCCAATAGTGTTTGACTCGACACTTTCAAGCAGCTAGAGAAGTTACCATCAGATAACCTGCTCCATCATCCAAACACCCTCTTAACAAATTGCTTATACTGAATATGGCAGTTGTATCTTTCTTTTTAAGTTTTTATCCAAACTTCCCTTTCTGCATCAGTAGTCCAGTCCTCTCTAGATGTAGATCCAATGCAAGTAACATATAGGGTCTTTTCTTAGTTGGATACTGCCACATAGGCTGCTATGCGACGCAAGGATTGCCGTACTGGTTAGTATCATCCTATACCAAATGCACCATACTGCATAGGTACCAAACCGGTATACAACCTCATACCATACTGACACTCAGTATGCCTCTCTATCTCATACCGTACTACGTACCGATACTATAATAGGATGGCACTTATACAGGTTCGGTACCGAGATGCCGAACTTTTGGTGCGACGTATTAAATTCTTTCAACTCCAAGAAATAGGATTCAAGGACAAAAATATATATAATATTATATCTGATTTACATGTGTATTATAACTTAGATTTATTAATAATCTATATTGAAAATGCTAATAATTAAAGCGACATGTTGCAGATGCACCTAAAGAACTTCTATCACTGATTATGCCCATGCCAAACACTTGAATAGTTAACCCAAGTATATGTCTTGATGATGCAAATGACCCGTCACAACAAAATTTGAATAAATTTTAAAACAAGACTTATGTCCTGTAGTTATACCTAACATGTGATGCTTTTTTATTATGGTTTTTTGTTTTTGCAATGAAGCGGATCAGCAGCATCTAAAGCATAAAAAAAGTTTAGATTCAGTGATATTTTAGCTTTGAGCAATTGATGTGTCCTAATGAGTCAGTTCATTCAAGTTACCCTTAATGCACATCCCTGAATCAAGTTTGATGGACCATGTGGCAACTAAGACAAGTTCGTTAAGCAAGCTAATCACCTAAATAATAGTCTATGTTCCGCTGAACAAAAAGTCCAACTAAGCAAAAGGTCCATTCATTAAAGCTTGAGACTGTGCATAGTTCATGATTCCATAATCCTGGAGTTAGTCTGATATTGATGAATTGGTTTGTTTACGGAAGTCTAACTGAGCATTGCTGATGTCATGCGATAGGAACTTTTTGATACACGTGTGATTAATAGTTCTATCAGATTAGCCAAGCCCATCTAGAGTTGTGTCTCTTTATTTATATCTCTCGGCACTTGTGCAGCAATGCATTAAATTAACCCATTCGATCTTATAGTCAATGCCTATGTTGCTCAGATGCTTGTACAGATGTCCACGTCAGGCACTGCTACATGGTGTCAATTCTTCAGGCTCAAAATGATAGGATTTGATTACATGGTTATAATTCTGCTGATGGGCACATATTGTTTAGTTTAAGTCTTTGGTATGCATTTTATAGAACAGAACTACAATATCTAAAAAACAGAATTTCACATGTATCTGTGAAAGATCTCTTTAATTATGCAGATATTGTGAATTAGGATACTATTATACTATTTTAGTGACTCAACACAACCCTTTGACTCTTTCAAATTCATACGACTCAATAGGGTCAGTTCGCACATGCTAGCTCATAACTTAAATTCCTAAAGTAGATCTGATCAGCTGTTTTGATTTCTGTGATATTTTCATTTTGAAGCTTTCATTTGTTGGGTGAGTCTAATCTCCTAACAGACGCATTTGAAAAACAGGAAGGTACATTTGATTGGATTTTGAATATAATCTCATGTCTAGTCTTCAAATATATCAACAATATCTTGGTAAGTGTCATCCAAAGCCCTAGGGTTCTGATCTTTTAAAAAAGGAGAATGTTACTACTGATGTATCAAATGCCTTTTTTTATTTAGGTCCTAAGTCAATCCAAGATATACCCGAAATATGTTTTAGTTGCATTTGTAATATATTACCTTACACATGCTGGTTGATGGTACACTGTAGTCGATATTCAGTTAGTTATTTTGATTGTTTTAGTTTTGTGTACAACAAAGAACATGAGCATGCAAATGTCGATGATGATCTTGCTTTAGATGCCAAGTTTCTCCCTGTAAATTATGAACATTTGTGTGGCTGACCTAACCACATAGGTGAAACAGCAATGAGCTTTTCCTGGTTTGGGTTTTACATGAGTTGAAATCTGTCTGCATTATGAATACAGATTTCTTTTTGCAAATTGCTTCTTATTAATTGAGATTTAGTGGACATGATTTCATATAATATCTACTGATTTGATCATTGTAGACTATCTCAAAATAAAGGCACTTGCAATATCAATTGCTGAAGAAATTGGTATTCAGTTCAATTGTAAAGATGTTCCACTTGAGAATGCTTCTCCACCTGAGCTGGATTTAATCAATACCTCAATAGATGATGAAGAACATGAAGAAGATGGCAAAGATTGGACCTCAAAATTGGGTGTGAATCTAAAATACTGCATCAAGCTAAGAAAGCAGCAACCATCAAACCAAGAACAGGTTGCAAATCAAGAACGGCTTGCATTATCTTTGGGTGGAATCTTTTCCAATCCTTCTCTGGTTTCACCTATTTTAAATCTCAAGTGGCTTTGCCGGAAATCTCGCAGCCAGTATAAGGTAATTGGTACCATCCAGTCAAAATCATACATTGATGCAAATACTGAGAAGAGCGAACCTGTAACTGAAAATCCAAATGTCAATCCTGCCAATGAAATTCAAGTTTACAAGAGCCGTAAGAATGAGAGAAATGACATGGCTAGCAAGCATCGTGCTTGCCCTAGAAAAGATGCACCAAAAGAATTGGATGCTTACAATGATGTTGCAATGGTTAATAGGGATGATCATAAAAACACATCTGGCCATACACATCAGACTGGAAGAGTGGTAGATGTCAGTACTGATAATTTGCTTACCGTCCCTATTCTTTTGCTGAATATCCTCGAATGCATCGAGATGGTTGGGCAACAAAGAAAATTAGCACACAACATATTGTTTTGGACTCTCCAAAATCTTGTAATTTGTCTGTACCGGTTGACTCACCCATTGTGTCTTGTGAAAATCCTCCAGGGATCCATTGCAGCAAGCTAGACAATATAATGATTGTTTCTGATCCTGGAAAGGTGGAAACTTCTCATCCATATTTCAATGTGCCAATGCTGGAGTGTTCAGATTTGGGGCAAGGGGGTGTAGAAGGATCTATGTCAAGATGTAAGGCTGGTAGTTTAGATAAGCCCAGATTTGAAGTGAATATTGTGATGTTGGAAGGTGAATATTCTGAAGTTCAAAGAGAAGAAAAAGTGGTGGATGAAACTAACTCAGAGCATGAAATACATGGAACTGTAAAACCTGTTTGTGTACCAACTTCAAGAACTTTTGATAGGTCTGAAGATCAGCCAGAGATGGTAATGGCAAATATATCTACTTTGGAGGGCAGTCTTGGTATGCCTTCACTGTCAGAAGAGCAGTTAACTGTTCCATTTTTATCATCCAATAGTTCTGAAATGCATCTTAATATTGTAGCCTTGAACAAATCTGTGCCAAAGAATGTGGGTGCTAATTCAGCAGAAGGTAACATTGAAATGCAGGAAGAAGTTCCAGCTGCAAGGGAGGGTATTCTGCAGGATGATGTGGTTAGTGGGAACGAAAGCCAGTTTACTGTTGACAACTCAGTCGTTGAAAGTTCTCAAATTCAGCAGGAAGCCCACTTGGCAAATGATACACCAGCAAATTGTAAGGCTGTTGATTATTTAAGATCAGAATATCATTCTGTTACTACAAAACCGGTAATCGATGATTCAAGGACTTCAGCGAATGCTGGTTCTGTTTCAGTGGTTGATGTCTTGGGAGTGCAGGAAGTCACTGAAAACACCAGAGACGTGACTCTTAGTGTGGGTAATGATAACTTCCCTCAGAATGTAGAAAGACATAATAATACTCCAACAAGAGTTGATCTCATACATTATGTGAGACGCAGAAATAAGAGAAAGCGAGAAGCAGAGAAAATAACAGAAAGTCGCAATAGCTGTATAAGCTTTGTGCGTAGCCCTTGTGAAGGCTTGAGGCCAAGAACTGGGCGGCCTACAGCTTTGATGTCTGACATGAGTATCATGGAGGAGAAGGTTACTCCGACGAAGGCAAACAAGAGGCTAGAGAGATTGGTTGTTCTGAAGGGCAAAGAGAAGGGCAAGGAGGCCTTCGAGTGTGATGTTGAAGGGTGTCAAATGAGTTTTAGGACACGGGGAGAGCTTTCACTTCACAAGCGCAACTGTTGCACATACGAGGGATGTGGGAAGCGCTTCCGTTCTCACAAGTATGCAATGCGCCACCAATGTGTCCATGATGATGAAAGGCCCCTCAAGTGCCCTTGGAAGGGTTGTAACATGTCCTTCAAGTGGGCATGGGCCAGGACAGAGCACATTCGGGTTCACACAGGAGAGCGCCCCTACAAATGCAAGGTCTCCGGGTGCGGGCAGACATTCAGGTTCGTGTCTGATTTCAGTCGTCACAGAAGAAAAACTGGGCATTATGTGAATTCTCCTGCCAGATGATTATTCTCTTCTTTTTAGGATTGAGGGTTTGGTTCTGGCTGCTAAGGGTTTCTTTCAGGCATGGAGGGTCCTTCCTAACTTTTGGGTAGTTCTAACGTTCCTTTTTCTTTGAAGATCAGCAAAAGACAATCCAATTAGAATTCAAATTCACTGATTGGGTGTAGATTTGTACAGACTGATCCCCTGAAATTCTGCAGTCCTCTGCTGTCACTGTTAATTGAATGTTGAAATCAAGCTTGTCAATTCATTACGTTCTAATATTTAGTATTGGTCTCTGTTAAATCTGTAACTTTCTTTTGCTAATTTCACATGTTATGCTGGTGAAGTCACTGAAGTCAATAAGCATAATGATTGCGGCTGTTAATGGGGCCATGATCTGTTTCTATCCCTGCTTTTTCTCGTACTTGCATTGCCTCGTTCTGGTTGAGCGAAATGACTTGATTACATTCTTGACTTTCTCGTGCATGGTTAGAAGTCGGGAAAACTAGAATGGTCCTGATCACTTTGTTTGGTGCCCTACGTGGCCTCTTTGCGGTAAAATTTTGAAATGAGTCATGTTTGTCTAAATGGTCGGATTTTCTTTTAAATATTTCATGAAAGATTGGATAGTTTATCATATGGGTACTTTTGATTACCATATATTGCACTTTGTTACTCAGCTGAATTGTGATATGGGATACATGAATTAATTCAGGATATGCTGGGCGTCAGAATGTTTTTAATTAGGTATGGCGCATTTGAATGTACTAAATTCTGGGAAAAGCACCTCTGTGCATGCATGTATTATGTATACATGTGTAGACCTGTGATTTTCATGCATTTAATTTGTGTGTGCACCCATGTAACAAAAGCTTGTGTAACTGCATGTCTTTATGCACGCGTGCGTGATCTGTACGGATGTAAGATGTATATAAGCATGTAAACAGACAGATGCATTATGTGCAGGTACTGCATCAAACTACATTGTAAAAGGAAAAAATGAAAGTAATAATTTGCTGGTTTAACCAAAATTGGATGCGTTTTATTCTGTCATTAGACTAGGAGGGCTCTGCTTATCATCATCCATTTGGCTTCTCATATGCAAACCACGAGCTCAATGCTAGCGTGCGCACGTGTGTTGATGCGCAAATATACTTTGTAATAAAAGGCTAACATGGTTTCTTTCTCAAATTTTACCTGAGTTATTTCTGAAAAACTGATCCGGTTAAGCAACTTCGTACATTATAGTAACTGGAGGGTGGATACTCGATGGAGTTATTTTGTGCACTTCCCAAGCTCATCGGGTGTTGGTAGCACCTGACCGCCTTCCCTATGGTTGAGTCCTAGGTTTGCCCTTATGCAAGCTATTTCAGCAACACCTAATTGTTCGCCCCAGTAGAAAAGCACAACAATAAGAATTCGCTATTTCAGTAACAACTTGATCAAAAGAAAATATCAGGTTGCTGTAGATGGCTCAGAAGGCTTGCGGCATGCTGGTTGCTAGTTTTTTTTTTTTAGGAAAATGGAGGAAGCAAGTTACTTCCACCATTAATATATTTATATTATATTATCAAAACAAGATGGTACAAATATATGTATACATCGACATAGGGCTCAAAGATGGAGCATGTCAGCCTGCAGAAACCCAAAGGCTGAAATGATAAATAGGTTAACAGAAACATAACAATCTAACAGAGTCTTCAGAGGACGTTTCTGAAATTTCCTAAAACCTGTCGATAAACACTATGCAGGCGCACCTCTGTTATCCCAACCACACTCCACCTACCCTGATAATTGAGAGACCATCAATCTTTAGCTGAGGCACCCTTTGTAGCACGACCGCAGCTACCTCTCACTGCCAATGAACTGGTACGGGCTCGAAGAGAGATCCTAGATGGGAAGTATCCTGTGAGAGCTCTGGCAGACTGAAATCAGAGTCTGTCGCGACCACCGAATATTTCGAATCATCAGTATGCTAGCTCCGTCAATCCCCTTCCATTTTCCTTGTATCGTGCATCTGAAGGATCGTGAATTGAGTCATCTTCTGCAAGCGTTTCATGTTTCTCATCGAAACTCTCATCCAAAGGAATACATTCATAGATGAGGGACTCAAGAGGTCCAAGGTATAGTTGGCTTCGAAGTCATCTTCATTCCGACTCGTAGTCACCCGTAGGTGTATGTCGTGATAGCATCTTCATTCCGACTCGTCATCGGTTCCGGATACTCCACTGCCGGTTCTGAACGGGATTTACGGTCTGACAAATTTCTGTTAGCAGTCTTCCCATGTTTCCTCATTCGATTGCCGTCAACCACCAGCCATCGCCCCCACTGAAGAACGATCTGAGAGAGCTGGAAAATCAAGAGTTTAATATTTGGATGAGGAGCAACCGAAAGTCAGTCGGTAAAGATATTGATTGCTGCCTTGGCTGTTACGTGGGGCATGGTGGCTCGGAAGCAAAAAATTCTGAAATTCCGTTCTTTCCAAAGGCACCAAGCCGAGGTTAAGAACAAACACCCAACTGCAGGGAACCAAGATTTAATTTGCGGGGAATGCCTCTAAGAATCCCAGACGTCAGGAAAGAATGATGGTAGGTCGGGGATGTTAACCGAAGAAAGGATGAGGTGCCGGTGTGCTTTTGTGAGCGAACATTGCGGCATGATATGATTTAAGGACTCACCATATTCGTCACACAAGGGGCAATTTCCAGCAACATTAACTCCTCTTTTGATCAGGTTTTGTCTGGTCAAGGTTTTGTCATGATAACTTTAACCAAAAAAATAGCTTTGCCTTCTCCGGAATTGGGAGACTCCTCAAAAAGCATTTGCCTAGTCATGAGATCACTCCCCCCTGCATGAGGAAGTTGTAGCAGGAGAAGACAGTATAGAAACCACTCGAGCCCCACTTCAAATGCCAGATATCTGGTTCAGAATTTAAGGATACAGTCTGCAAAATTGTCAAGAGGAGCTGGAATTCTCTAGATGCTGGAGAGCACATTGGAGTTTTGAATAAGGAAAGGAAGTTTCCCTGCTGAAAGAAGTCATGAACTGAATATGTCTGCTCTGTGGTGAAGCAGAAGAGATTAGGGAGCAATGTCCTAAGTTTGTAGTCGCCGATCCAGTGGTCAGACCAGAAGAGAGTTGTGCGACCATTTCCGACAATCGGATGGAACCAATGTCTGAGAGGAGTCGATAGTTTGATTACCTATTTCCAAAAGGGTGAAGCAAGTCTTAGCAGGTGACGGGATGGTTGGAGAAGAGGACTACTTGAGTAATAAGCGTGTTTGATCAGCGAACACCAGGGCTTTTGGGGATAGCTAATAAATTTCCACCACCGTTTTAGTAGGAGAGCCTGATGAAGGGCGGGGAGGTTTTGAACACCGAGTCCACCGAATCTTCTTGGTCTACAGACTTGCCTCCAGTTGAGAAGATGTTTGGCACTGCTGTTCGGTCACTGGCCGTCCCAAAACAATCTACTACAGTTTTGGTTTATTTCATGAATAACCACTGATGATAGTTTCAAGATCGACATCCAGTATACCGGAATTGCATTTAGAACTGAGGTAACCAGAGTGAGCCGACCTGCCAGTGTCAAAGTTTTCTATTTCCACCCGCTCAACTTCTTAGAAATTTTTTCTATCAGAAAGGACCAATCTCCTTCTTTAAGCTTGGAATGATGCAGAGGTACACCCAGATAACGAACTGGGAGGGAAGATGTAACACCCCGGCCCAATTGGGCCCAGAATCAGCCACAGCCCGAAAAAAAAAAAAAAAAAAAAAAAAAAGGAAAGAAACAGAGGAGGAGACTCCCGAAGGGAGTCTTCTTCCTCCGTTCACCGGCTCCCAATCAGAGTCAGAAAAGAGCCCCCTCCAGCTCTATTTAAGGAGGAGAATCCTCCTCTCTCCCTCTCACCGAAGGTCCTAAGCCCAGTCGGCGGCAATCACCGGAAAACCATCGCGGAGACCCAACCTGTGCCCATCCAATTTCTCGCCGGAAAGCCTCACCGGCGTCGAAGGTGAGCCTCCTCCTTCTTCTTCTCTTCTCCCCTTTCCTTCCCGTGCCAGTGTGCACGCTCACCGGCGACCGGAGTCGCCGGATTTTGTTGCGGAAGAAATCTCTATTTTGCCCGTTTTTCTTCAATTTTCTGACGTCGGTGGTCACCGCCAACCACCGGTTTGGTCCCTCTAAGCTGTGGGATCGTCGGCCCTTGTCGCCGACCACCGCCATGCCGGCTGCGGCCCTTGGTCCACTGAGCAAAGGAGGGGATTTAAGATCCCCTGTTTCGGCCCAAGAGAGGACCGTGGGAAGAAGAAGGAAAAGAAAAAAAAAGAAAAAGAAGAAGGAAAAGAAAAAAAAAAGGAAAAGAAAAGAAAAAAAAAAAAAAGAGAAAGAGAAAAAGAAAAATAGAAAAAAAAGAAAGAAAGAATTTTCTCTCTCTCCTCTCTCTCCTCTCTCTCCTTTCTCTCCTTTCTCTTCCTCTTTCCTCTCTCCTCTCTCTACCTTTTCTCTCCAGTTTCTCTCTCTAGATTCTCTCTCTAGATCTTTTTCTCTCTTTTTATAGATTTTATCTCTCTAGAGTCTTTTTCTCTCTTTGATTTCATCACAGACCCTAGGATAAACTTGAGATGAAAATAAGATAATTTGAGATTGCTCCGAAATTCGTACAATAGATCTGATTCCAGCCTGATCCTATTCAAAATTTATAACATTTGATTTATATTAAGTCACTCTGATATGATCTTTGATGATCTCGATCATGATTGCCTCGTCTGAAGGATACAAAAATTTTCTCTCTCTACTTTCTCTCTCTAGAATTTTCTCTCTTTTCATGGATTTTTTCTCTCTAGAAGTCTTATGGATCAGTGGAGGATCCAGATACTTAGATAAATCATAATTTTGATTAATCCTAAGAGAGGTCCTCGATTTGGGTTATTATGATCGATTATCAGTAATTTCTCTATATATGATTTTTATATTGATCAGGGTCATGAAGAGATGATTGTCTACATATGATATTGAATGAAATATTTTGTTAAAAAAATTCATAAATTAAAGAAGAACATTAATTTCTGTGTTTGGATCAGTCACCGGTAAAGATAAGAATCCCCTGTACATGATCACCATTATATATATGCTATTTTACTGTTGGTCTTGTATTATTAGTTTTGCATCGTCGGATTTTGAGATCGATGAATTTATTATATCTGAGATATTGTTATTTGATTTTGAGCATGAGTATGTTATGTCAATATATATGTATCAGAGATTGATGGCATGATTATATTGATATGACATATCTAAATTGATCATAATACAAGTCGGAATTGATTGGATGAAATCAACACATAATGATTAAATGAAAAGAAAGAGATATATGGTATGGACTAGCCTTGTCATGTGGAACAGCCGGCCAAGAGCTTATGCCTGGGACAGCCCCCACTGGCTTACAGGTGGATCAGCCGGCCAGAAGCTCATGCCTGGGACAGCCCGCCAGGAGCTTATGCCTGGAATAGCCTCTCACAGACTTTCATACGTGGGACAGCCGGCCAGGAGCTCATCCTGGGATAGCCTTGAAAGGCTTTTTAAGTGATTCGATCCGGATGATGACTGAGGTATAGACTTGGATAGTCCAGAGCCAGAAAAAAATGTTAAAAATCATGTAATTATGAAAAGAGAAATGAAAGATAAGACATGAAATAATTGTTGAATAAAAATGTTTCACCTGTTAACATATGATGATGCATTTATTTTAATAAGACAGTAAATTTATGGATGTTTGTAGTATTCTGGATATTGAACGTGAGATTTTATGTTTTATTGCTTATTCTTATTTTCAGATTATATTACTATATCAGTGTGATATTGGAATTCTTACTGGGCTGTAAAGCTCACACCTCTTCACCTTTTTTTTTCTTCTCAGAGTTACATGACGTTCATGATTGGCTATGGCTTAGATTTATGGGTGAGCAGATGGATAGATAGAGTGTCATAGTACCTGATCAGAGGATTGAAGAAATTTAATTTGTAATTATGCAAGGTTTTACGAATTACTATTGAAATTAATTGTTATGGATGTTAAGGTTGTAATGATTTATTTTGGCCTTGCATATTCTTTAGGGCTTACTCTAAAGAGTGTGCGGCCATCACGTATCCGACTCGGATATTGGGTTCGAGATGTGACAGAAGAGACCTTACAAGCATAGATGCCGATGAGCTGTATTTTGTGAAAGTTAATGCTTAAGCCTGACACCATTTCAAAGCTGTAGGGGATCAACTTGAGACAGTTTATGGTGGATTTGTCGACAGGGGAGAAGATCAGGGTGTCGTCTGCCAACTGAATACATGGTGAATAATCCTCCGAATCAATGGGACCCAGGTCTGAAAATAGTTGTCCTGCTCTGGTCACTTTAAGTGGGTTTGCTAGGACGTCTGTTACCAGTATGAATAGCATGGGGGAGAGGGGTTTCTTTGTTTGAGCCCTCTCTTGTTGCGGAACCATTTGCCCACTGAATTGTTGATGACCAAGGTTGAGGTCGAAGTCACAAGAATAGTTTTTATTCAACCTATCCACTTGACATCGAAGCCTCTATGTGATAGTACATCAAATAAGAATTCTCAAGATATATTGTCGAATATTTTTTCGAAGTCAATTTTGCAGAGGATTATCGGTAGATTGGAGCATTTAGTCGAAGAGATCTGTTCTACCACTGTAATATACCTTTCGAAGATTTGACGCCTTTTGATGAAAGCGGATTGATTAACAGATATCAATTCATCCAGTTTGACTTGAAGCTTATCCGACAGTACTTTGGAGATGATTTTGATCATCGCATGTTTAATGCTGATTGGTCGAGAGTCTTTCACCGATAGATTCTCAGTTTTCTTGGGGATAAGTGAAATGTATAAAGAGTTAAGCCTAGAGAGATCACATTCACCCCTATGGAAAGCTGAAAATAGATTACAAATGTCATTGTAGTTTAAATGTTACTGCCAAGGTCTCTCTTTAGGCCAGGAACTTAACAATATTACTCTCCGTAAGGTTTTTTATGTAAGAGTTCTGCAATGAAAATTGTAGTCTCGACCGGGACTAGTTCGAACTAAGGTACAGGTGACCTCCTTTTTGTACGGTAAGCTTATTTACATCTTTTACCTTCTAAAAGGGGTTCAGTTGTAAAATTGCTTGGTATAAACTTGAGGCAGTCTTAGGACTTGCCTAGACTCGTATAAAAGAATAAAAAAAAAAAAAAAAATCTGTAATGTCTACATTCCACAGGGCATATCTATGATAAAGAAAATAAAAAATATATATACATATATAATAATGATTCTGCAATGTATGTACAAGTCCCGGCACCGGTTTGCCAAAACTAGTTCAATTTAAGCACAACCATATATAAACAAAACCCTAGGCAAACATGAACTAGATTATTTTTTTCACGTGCGGTACACATAATCATTCAGATCCAAGAAAACCACCAACACGGGCCGTTGGTTGTCAGATTGAGTCTGATATGTGCCACTACAACCTGGTCAGGCGATGGAAAAATATTGGAGATGAGAATAAAAGAAACAAGTCAAATAGATTTTAGTCTCAAAAGGTATATTATACGTGTAATATATACAAGCATACTAATCATCATCATATTCTTTGAGAATTGAGAGGAATTCTTCGCTTGAGCTTTGATTTATTAAAAATTAAAACTCCATGGGCAGCCATTGCACATGTATTGAAAAGGATAAGATCACCAACTTAATTACCATCCCAGAATCCTAGACAGAACCTAAAGCATGCTACTTATACAACATCCACTTGGGATTCATCAATAAAAATTCTCAGGGTGCAGAAGATTGCGGATAAGGCGTGCTTGGTGGAGGAAGCGGTGGCAACAAGTTGACTGGAGTTTTGGCCGGAGGCGATACCAAAGAGAGTGGCAAAAACGAGGATGGTGGTGGAGGGCTCGAAGAAATTTTATGTCGCTTATTTGACGGGTGGCCATTGGCTATTGGAGAAGGAGGAGAAAACGATGGCCTCTTGCTCTCACCAAATCCACCGTTGCTCATGACCCGAACTGCGCTGCCAATTGAAATGAGAGCATAGAATGCCAACAACAATCCTAGGAGCAGTTTCATGGTGGAGTTTCAAGTAAAAAAGCCAATTGTACTGATTTGGTGGCCACGCCTTTCCTCTATTGGACTATGTATAATGTAGGAGAACTAGGCCAAGAAAGGAATTGTCAAAGAGCACGTGGAAGACTTCACGGAGTTCTAGCCCAATTGGAAATCCACTCTTTAACTGACAAAGACCTAAAGCCTCTGGAATCGCTTTTGGTTTCTTGCTAAGAAGTGTGCATGTAGGACAGGCCACTTGATAATGAAAGATGTCCATTGTTTGATTTCTAACTTAATTCGATGTCCTTTAGTCTAACAAGGCGGCGTGATGGATAATTGCAGCTAAAATGCCGTAGAAAATCTCCAGCTTGTTTTGGATTCTGCGCTCATATTATCAACTTTTTCATTGAGATAAAGTTAGATTTTGGGATTTTTGATGCCCAGTCCATTAGTGGACCGGATTTTTATTTTTAAGCCATATTGACTATTTTTATAACTTCCGATTCATTTTTAATAATTATTTAAGTTTCAGCTCTCATGAGATAAAATTGCCCCCAAATCAAATATAAAAATTTAATTGAAAACAAACAGAAGAGAAAGCAATAGAATAAGAAAATGACTTCTGTATCTTATCTCCTTTGCAGCCCAGCAGTGGACTTTTCAGTTTATCTCCCTAACCGCTCCTCTTGTCTCTTTCCTTTCTTCAAGCCCCCACCCTCCTCTGCCGTCACCTATGGCCACCTCACTCGTCCGCCTCGGGCAGCCATGAAGGTCCATGCCTCTGCCCCCTCCATCGTCACTGCCAAGCTAGTAGAGTTCGACTTCTAAGAGTGCATGCTCCATAAGACCGATGTTATGCATTGAGCCCTAGATGCCGCTATCCCCCCAACCACGTGGAGCGCATCCACGAGGCGACATGCTACTCCCTCCTCATCGCAGGAAGCACATCTGCCCTATCCTCTTCCTTACCACCACGAGCTCGTTGACGGCCACGAGTGCCAGGCCATGCCCTTCATCGTTGCTGTCGAAATGATCCAAACCATATCTCTCATTCATAATAACCTTCCCTGCATGGACGACGACGACCTCTACCGTGGCAAGCCCTCCAACCATCACATCTTTTGCAAGCCCATCACCATCCTCACTGACAACGCCCTCCTCGCCCTCACCTTCGACCACCTCACTGACCCCGCCTCCTATCCAGCCGGCAACCCTATCTCACTTGCCCGCATCATTTGTGCAGTCACTGAGCTGTCTCGCTCCATCAGGCCCGAGGGGTTGGTCATCGACTAGATGGTAGACACTGAGTCCATGAGGCTAGCAATCTCCTTTGGCTTCGATTGGCTTGAATTCATCCACCTCCATAAGACCACCTTCTTACTGGAGGCCTCGGTGGTCAAAGGAGCAATTGTCAGTGAGGGCTCCAATGACCAGATCAAGCTGCTGCGGCATAGGCTAGGCGTATTGGATTACTATTCCAAGATGTGGATGACATCATCAAGTAACCTAGTCATCGGAGGAGTTAGGGAAGATAGTCGGAAAGGATCTGATCGGTGATAAGACTACATATCTAAAGCTCATGGCGCTGAAGGAGTTGAGAGAGTACGCAGAGGAGCTACTCAAGGATACAGTGACAAATTAACTATATACTATATTAGTTTAACTATATGTGTGGTAAATTAACTGTGTGTCATGTTAATTTAAGTGTGTGTAGTAACAAATTAAGTGTGCACTATGTTAATTTAACTATATACAATGTATATAATCATATATAATAGTAAATTAATTATATACCTTATTTATTTAACTATGTATAGTGATAAATTAATTGTATGCTATGTTTAGTTAACTGTGTGTTATGTTAATTTAATCATATAGAGTGCTAATTTAACTGTGTACCATATATATGTGATCGTGTATAATAGCAAATAACTATATATCATATTTATTTAACTATGTACAGTATTAATTTAACTGTGTATTATATTAATTAACTATGTATAGTGATAAATTAACTATATACCATGTTAATTTAACTATATATAGTGACAAATTAATTGTATACCATGTATATATAATTATGTATAATAGTAAATTAACTGTATATCATATTTATTTAATTATATTCAGTGATAAATTAACTGTGTGCCATATTTAGTTAACTATATATCATATTAATTTAACTGTGTAGTGATAATTTAACTATGTACCATATATATATAACTATATATAATAAAAAATTAACTATATGTCATATTTATTTAACTATGTGTTGTGATAAATTAACTATGTGCTATATTTAATTAATTATTTATCATATTAATTTAACTATATGTAGTGATAATTTGACTATGTACTATATATATAATTATATACAATAGTAAATTAATTGTGTATCATATTTATTTAACTATGTGCAATGTTAATTCAACTATGTACTATGTTAATTTAATTATATACAATGACAAATTAACTATATATCATGATAATTTAATTATGTACCATATATATAACTATGTATAATAATAAATTAACTATGTACCATATTATTTAACTATATATAGTGATAAATTAACTATATGCCATGTTTAGTTAACTATATATCTTGTTAATTTAACCATGTACAGTGATAATTTAACTATGTATCATGTATATATAACCGTATATAATGATAAATTAACTATGTATCATATTTATTTTAACTATGTGCAGTGTTAGTTTAATTATGTACCATATTAATTTAACTATATACAGTGATAAATTAACTATAACCATGTTAATTTAACTGTATATAGTGGCAAATTAACTATATACCATGTATATATAACTATAAATAATAGCAAATTAACTGTATACTATATATATATATAACTATATACAATAGTAAATTAACTATGTATCATATTTATTTAACTATGTGTAGTATTAATTTAACTGTGTATAGTGATAAATTAACTGTATACCATATTAATTTAATAATGTATAGTTACAAATTAATTGTATATCATATTAATTTAATTATGTATCATGTATATATAACTATGTATAATAGCAAATTAATTATGTATCATATTTATTTAACTATGTGTGATGGTAAATTAACCGTATATCATGTTTAATTAACTGTATACCATATTAATTTAATCATGTACAGTGATAATTTAGCTATGTACCATATATATATAATTGTATATAATAGTAAATTAACTGTATACTATATTTATTTAACTGTGTACAATGATAAATTAATTATATACTATATTAATTTAAGTGTATGCAGTGGCAAATTAATTGCATGCCATGATACATCAACTACATTGTAATATCATCATATCCATTCATGAGATACTGATGTCTGATCATAAAGCTCCTTGATAGCAACCTCTTTTCCATGTTAAGCTTGATGATATGGCAATTTCACACCAAATTCATAATGAATATCTTTTATAATATTACTTAGCCTATACAAAGGCATATCTTGAATTTTCTTCTTCATAATATTTGAAATCTAATGCTTTAAAGCCTTAGGGTGAGATTAAATTTGCAACCCTACTTTATGTGTATGTTTATTGTTCATTATTTTAATTACAAATTTATCTTGATTTTTAAGATGAGAAGCATGAATACGCCATCCATATATTTTATATGCACACTCAATGATCACATGTTGATAATCATTCTTTAGAAATACAAAATCTTTGTAATTTACAATGCAGAAATTATGAATTGTATGATGAAGGGTTTTGACATCTCTGAATTATTTGACCTATACCCTCTATAGAGTTCTTTTAAGCATCCAACGTGTTCCTTGGACTTGATTCATCTTCAGTGGTAGTCTTATTTTTTTGACTACTCGAACAAAATTATTCAAGCTACCAAATGAGGAAAAACAAAATGAATTACTCTTCTAACAATTTTTGAAACAATATATACGTTCAGCATTTTGGGATGGGCTGCCATCTGCGCAATGTAAAAAAATTATTTTTTTCAATATATTATCTCATGTTGATTATCACATTAGGTGATTCAGTCTAATTAATTAAAAAAAGACTACTAAAATAAACTACAAATAGATTTTGTATTTTCTCATATTGATTATTATATTAGGTGATTTAGTCACCGACGTAGAATGATATACAATCATGTTAATTATTATAACTTTTAACTTTATATGTATTTCATACATATTTTTAATATTCTTATCTGTCATAAGCATAAGGAGCATTCTCGAATTGTTAGGAATGTAGAATTTTATATCAATCATTATAGAGGATAAATGCTTCCATCTCTCAATGATTTTATTGAAAATATAATTGAGAGTTGTATCTTATAAAATTAAATGATGTGGGCTTTACTACCATAAGAGCATACAGTCATAAAAATAGGATTTTCAATATCCTTATAATCCATGACTGTTAGAAACCTAGATGAGGTCTTTTAAAAATATAAATTTCTTTCCAAAGATCATCAATAGAAGTTTGTTGCAAGAAGCTCATCCACAAATAGGAAAGATGTTTAGGACTTGAACAAGTTAACAAAATAGAAAGAAAGATTTTTATCATGAAGGAGAGACTTAGGATGATTTATAAAGAAATTAATCCATACTCGAATCTTAGTATCATGATAATATCAACTGAATCAAATAAAATTTGGCAAGGCTAAGAAGAACACCTAAATGAGATAACTTCAGCAATTTAGAAAGGCCAAGAAGAACATCTGAACGGGACAACTTCGACAACTATTCTTTCCAGTCTTAACCAATGGAATTTTATGATGCAATATGACATCCAGCAAATCAAAGAACCATGAAATAAGACGTCCAAAAAATCTGAAAATCCAATGAGATTCAGCAAGGCTAAGAAGAACATCTAAATGGGATAACTTTGACTATTTGAGAAGGCCAAGAAGAATATCTAAATGGGACAACTTCAACAACTGCTATTTTAATCTTAACCAATGGAATTCTATGATGTAATATGACGTCTAGCAAATCAGAGAACCATAGTATAAGATGTTCAAAAACTCTGAAAACTGTAGAATAGGAAACATCTCTAAAGGAGGAGTTCCAGTCAAAAGATAAGTTGTTCATTTTCTAAAATAAAATGACACTAAAAGAATGTTCTATTACAGTAAGCCTAAACGGAGGGATCGGGAGTTAGAATTTTAGTCAACAAGAATTTTTTATTAGAGGGGCATCAAAAGAGGGACTGGGAATTAAATTCCAATTAGATTTTCTAGTTGAGAAGTCTGTAGGACTTGTTTGGACAGCCAATACACTGTTATAGGATCCGTAATAATGTTTTGAGCTTATGTGTGAGGGTGGGGGTTGCATCTTTCATGCGAAATAAGGATTCACACTCCTAATTCGCAGGAGTCTACCATTGAATCACCCACTGGTCACTTTAAGATCTATACTGATAAATAATACATAATTCAGAATGCTTTGTGATCTGTGTGATTGGTGATCCAATGGTGATTTGTGTGATGGAAGGTAATCTGTCTTTTGTGCATACAACCCCTACCCTAAGTGAGAATAGGAGTAATCATGGAAGAAATTAGATTTCAGTAATTAAAAGATAATAAGAATTTTCCATACCGGAAATTAGAATAAAAAATTTGTGCAACAGCAAGCTTTTGTTATGGTATGCTCTAACTCAAGGGTTTTCCATTGCAGTACCTCCATCTCTCCATATGGTTCTCTTCTTTCCAGCATAACGACTTAGTGTTGGCCTTAACCAATTAAGTGTTTAGCCATCATAACAGGCCTTAATATTCTTGGATTTAATCAAATTAAATGACTTTTTGTAATTTGGAAAAAGGGAGCATGTCAGTTGGCAAGAGGCAACATATCAATTGACTCTAAAGTAGGATTTTAGTCACTTAATTTAAATGAAGATTGGCATTGCTTGCATTTTAATTTTATTTATTTATTTATTTGCCACCTTGGTCGCCTTGGTTTGATATGTAGCTTTGGACTAAACAGCTATATATATATATATATATATATATATATATATATTATACATGAACCGCCACTGGTTCACTAATATTTTATCCTTGCTCTACTAGTTTATTACTTCTATATTTAGCTCATCTCATAAATTGTCCATTTAGTCCATCAAATAAACTATCCATTTAATCTATCCTATAAATTACCTATTTGACATAAGCCCAATAGCCTACAACCTAATAAACTAAACCAATTGAACTGATTTTTTTGGTATGATTTGAAACGATTTGTGCATATAGTCAATTCAGTTTGCGTTTTAGTTTTAGAAAACTAATTTAAATTGATCCACTTTGAAAATTAACCCCAATTAACTCGAATCGAACTATCCACTCCCCTCCCCTTGTGATAAGAGGATCTCACCCCATTGTTCCATCTGAATAGCTAACCCAAGCATATGTCTCGACGATGCAAATGACTTATATATCATAACATGTGATGCTTTTTTTGTTTTTGCAATGAAGTGGATCAGCAGCATCTAAAGTATAAAAAAGATATTACATTCATTGATACTTGAGTTTTGAGCAATTGATGTGTCCAAATAAGTCGGTTCATTCAAGTTACCATATGGTAACTAAGATAAGTTCGTTAAGTATTGTAACTATACACACCCTCTAAAATGATGTAATTTTATCCTCTATACATACATACATACATACATACATACATACATACATACATATATATATGTGTGTGTGTGTGTCCGGGGGAAGTATCTTATTTTCTCCATTATCCTCAAAAAAAAAAAAAAAAAGGGTTAAGTTCGTTAAGCAACCTAATCACCTAAATAATAGTCCATGTTTCCACTAAAGAAAAAGTCCCACTAAACAAAAGGTCCATTCATTAAATCTTGACGACTGTGCATAGTTCATGATATCAGTCTGATATTGATGAATGGTTTATTCACGGAAGTCCAACTGAGCATCGCTGATGTCATGCGACAGGAACTTTTTGATACATCCTTATGTGTGATTAATAGTTCTATCTTATTAGCCAAGCCCATCTGGACTTCTGCGTCTCTTTTTTTATGTCCCTCAACACTTGCTCATCGATGCGTTAAATTAACCCATTCAATATTACAGTCAATGCTTATGTTGCTCAGATGCTTGTACAGGTGTCTACGTCAGGCACTGCTACATGATGTCGATTCTTCAAGCTCAAAATTATAGGATCTGATAACATGACTATAGTTCTACTGGTAGGCACATATTGTTTCGTTTAAGTGTTTTGGTATGCTGTTTACCAAAAAAAAAAAAAAAAAAAAGTGTTTTGGCCGGTATGCATATTATAGTATCCGAAGAACAGAATCTCATATGTATCTATGAAAGATCTCTTTAATTATGCAGATATTTTGAATTAGGATACTATTATACTAATTTCAATGGCTCGGCACATTCCTTTCTCTTTCAAATTCATCCAACTCAACAGAGGTCAGTTTGCACAAGTTTAGCTCATAGCTTTAATTCTTAAAGTAGATGTGATCAGCTATCTAGATGGCCGTGATATTTTCATCTTTAATTAAGCTTTCATTTGTTGAGTGAGTCTAATCTCCGAGCAGACACATTTGGAAAACAGGAAGGTTCATTTCATCGGATTTTGAATAAAATCTCATGTCTGGATAGTATTCACATATTTCAACAGTATCTTGGTAAGCTGCATCTAAAGCCTTAGGGTACCGATGAGCTACTAACCTCTTTTAAAAAAGGAGAAATGTTACTACTGGTGTACGAAATAACATTTCTTTATTAAAATCCTAAGTCAATAATAATATATGAAAGGCACGGCCACATTGGATTGGTGGCCGTGCCTTTCATATATTGGACTGTATGTAATGTAGGAGAGCTAGGCCAAGAAAAGGAATTGTCAACGAGCATATGGAAGACTTCATGGGATACGCCTAAAATGTTCCAGCTAATTGGAAAGCCACTCTTAACTACTGAAAATGGACTAAAGTCTTTGCAGTCGTTTTGGCTTCTTAGAAAGAAGCACTCATGTAGGACACGCCACTTGACAATGAAAGATGTCTTTCTTTGACTTTTAACTTGATTGGATGCCCTTTAGTCCACTCATGGAAAATCACACATCGATGCAAATACTGAGAAGAGTGAACCTGTAACTGAAAATCAAGTTTATAAGAGCTGTAAAAATGAGAGAAATGGAATGGCTGGTAATCGTCGTGCTTGTCCTAGAAAAGGTGCAACAAAAGAATTGGATCGATGCTTACAATGATGCTGCAATGGTTAATAGGGATGACCATAGAAACACATCTGGCCACGCACATCAGACTGGAAGAGCGGTAGATGACGGTACTGATAGTTTGCTTACTGTCCCTATTCTTCTTGCCGAATATATATATATATATATATATATATATATCCTCGAATGCATCAAGATGGTTGGGCACGAAAGAGAATTAGCACAAAACATATTATTTACAATATCCCGTAATTTGTCTGTACTGATTGATTCACCCATTGTGTCCTGTAAAAGTCGACTAAAGATCCATTGCAGCAAGCTAAACGGTAAAATGATTGTTTCTGATCCTGAAAAGCTGGAAACTTCTCATCCACATTTCAATGTGCCAATGCTAGTGTTCAGATTTGGAACAAGGGGGTGTAGAGGGATCTATGTCAAAATGGAACGTTGGTAGTTTGGAGAAGTACTCCGGATCTATGAAGTGAATGTTGTGATGTTGGAGAAATCCAACGAAGGCAAACAAGACGCCAGAGAGATCAGCCTTTTTCAGAAGGGCAAAGATATTTGGTCTCTGCTGTCAATGGAATGTTGAAATCAAGCTTGTCCATTGTATAACATTCAGTATAGGTCACTGTTACGGCTGTAACTTTCTTTTGCTAATTTCCAATGCCGTGCTGGTGGAGTCACTAAAATCAATAAGCATAAATAATTGGGGCCCGTAAATATGGCCACGATCTGTTTCCATTCCGGGTTCCCTTTCATGTAGTTAGAACGATGCGTTGCTTGTCGGTGGTTGAGTGAAAATGACTTGATTGAATTCTTAACTTTGACCTTCTCCTGCATGGTGAGACGTAGAGAGAATTAGAATGGTCGTGATCCCTATTGTCGTTTGTTTGGTGCCATATGTGGCCTCTTTGCGGCTAGACATTTAGAAACGTCAAACGTTTGAAATGAGTCATCTTTGTCTAAATGGTCGGATTATGCTAATCCTTTTAGATATATCGCGGCAGATTAGATAGTTTATCCGATGGGTTTTCCTTTTTGTTTTTTTTTTTTTTTTTTTGAGTAACAAATGGAGGAAGAAAGATTCTTCCGCCAACTTTTATTAAATATGTATTAAAGTATTACATTTACAATGATGGTAGTTGGCAAGAGACCAAAGATGAGAGGTACTCATCGGTTAAAATGGTGGAAGAGGCAAATGTACTACCATCATCAGGCTTCTTTCGATTGAACTTCCGAAGCACGGTACTAACTTCAGTAGAAGAGGTTGATGTCCAGTTTTTAATCAGAGTGATGGCCCATTTCGCAAGCTCTGTATAGACTGATGGTTCAAATCTAAAGATGCAATTGTGGCGCTCCTTCCATAGACACCATTACTCAACAACAACAATGGTATCTAAGGCTAAGGTAGATGAGTCCTTAGTTATGAGTGATCTCCAATCATGCCAGAGGTCACGAATGCTGTCAGGGATTTGAAGATGAAAATACTTGCAAAAGATGGAGCTCCAAAACGATTTGGAATATAAAAAGGATAGCATCAAATGATCCAAATTTTCGTCAGAAGAAGAGCATAGTAGATATGAATTGGGATCACGTAGTCCTTTCTTCTGGAGCTTATCGGCTGTGAGGATCTTATAACTATTATAATATAGCCAGTTAAAGATCTTCATGCACCTTTTCTAGTAGGGGGAGTCTCTAAATGAAGGTACTTCGAATTGAAACTACACCATGAAAAAGAAAGAGGTAGCAATGCTTTATTGTGAATTTGTTAGAAGAGTTCCATTTCCAATGTCTCGTGTAATTATCCATTGTCAGCTGCACATTAGGGAGTATGTTCATCAAAGATAGAAATGGCGGCAACATTTAGAGGTTGTCTAAATCTTGAGAGCCAGCTCGATGAAGTCATAAAATCTGCAATGGAGCCCACATCTTTGAGAGTAAGAAAGAATGAGTTTGGAATTCTCTAGTAAGTGATGTGTTAAGATTTGACGCCTCGAGATCCAGTCCACATTGAGTCCACAGCGAGGTCCGCGATGAAAAATGGGGTCCAACGAGCCTAAGATTACCAACAAGTGGTATCAGAGCGAGGCGGTACAAGAACGTAGATTGCAGCGATGGTGAGCAAGACTAAAGATGGAGAAGACATGATCAATCAAGATGGAGATCAACAAGTTTGATGAAAAATTGTTAAGATTTGATGACTCGAGATTCGGTCCATATTGAGCCCACAGCAAGGTCTGCGACGAAAAATAGAGTCCAACGAGCCCAAGATCACCAACAAGTGGTATCAGAGCGAGGCGGTACAAGGACACAGATTACAGCGGTGGTGAGGAAGACTAAAGATAGAGAAGACAAGATTAATCAAGATGGAGATCAACAAGTTTGATGAAAAAAATAATTTCTCCTTGCGGCAGACAAGGGTGAAGGACATGCTCATCCAATAAGGGTTGATCGATGCTCTCTTGTGCGAGGAGAAGCCGACCACCATGGAGGTGCAGGATTGGAGACAGCTACAGATGCAGACGGTGAGTACCATCTGCATGTACTTAGTGGATGAGGTGGTGATCCATGTACTTAGCGAGATTTTTCCGATGGTGCTGTGGTCGAAGTTCGAGAAGTTGTACATGACGAAATCTCTCACCAACACTCTTTTCTTCTGGAGGCAGTTCTACCAACTACGGATGACTGAGGGATAGAGTATGCAGGACCATCTCAGCTACTTCCAGAAGATCCTCACCGACCTCTTCAGCATTAGCGAGAATGTTGAGGAGAAGACCAGGGTGCTGGTTTTGCTAGCGTCGCTTCCACCTTCGTATGAGTCCTTGATGACTGCTCTTCTAGTCGGAAAGAGTACCATCAAGATGGACGAGGTTACCACGGTGATTCTCCAGAATGAGTTTTTAGGAGGAAGAACCCAGTTTCGAGCTCAGGTGGTGGCAGCTCAGCTTTGATGATTTCTGGAGGAGCAGGAGGCGGTAGACGGAGCGACATGAGATCGCTACGAGGGCGGTCAAAATCCAAGAAGGACTTGAGCAAGACCAGATATTACCGGTGTGACGAGTTGGGGCATCTAGCCAGAGATTACTCTCAACTCAGGGATCAGACGATGGCTTCTATAGCGACGGCTAGTAGCGATTCAGAGGAAGATGTCTCGAGATATCTGACAAGGTATCTACTTCTTCCCAGTAGTAGATTTTAGATTCTGTATGTACCTATCATATATGTTGTGGAGAGGAGCAGTTTGACTTCCTAGAGAACAGTGAGGGCACTGTTTATTTGCCAGATGGATCATACTGTGCGATCAAAGGCAACGGGATGGTCAGCTGGAGGACATATGATGGTGCAGTGAGGAGATTGGGGAGGTCCGATACATATCCGATTTTAGATAGAATCTTATCTCACTGAGTAGACTGGATTCGAGAGGCTACATGACGGTAGCTGGTGGAAGAATTCTGAAGGTGCTACGCGGCGATAGAATTATTTTGGAGGGAAAGAAGAAGACGAGAGGACATTACAACCTGACGGGGAGCTCAGTGCGAGGTAGAGCTTCAGAGCCAGGAGGAGCCCAGAGCGAGGTGGAGCTTCAGGTGGAGGTGGATCGAGCACGAAAGCGAGACTCAGGAGGATGAAAGGCGATATCGCAAGATGAGATTTCTATTGCCGCAGGATGATACCCCGAGTAGGTCTCAGGTCAGGAGAAGCATAGCATACGATGGAGATGGGATCGAGCGGCCTGGCTCGACTTCTATGTTTGTCTATCCATGATCAGCAGGTGATTGCTCCAGAGCATGAGGGCGAGGAGATCCAAAAGCTCTTAGAGTTAGAAGGAGGCCGAATATCGAGTCGAAGTGGAGATTGTTAAGATTTGATGTCTCGAGATTCGGTCCACATTGAGCCCACAGTGAGGTCCGTGATGAAAAACAGAGTCTAACAAGCCCAAGATCATCAACATGATGAAACACCAGTCCAAGGGTTATGCCAAAAAGAGGCCTGATGGCCATTGTTGATGATGGATTTTGAGAGTTCTTGGAGTAGGTCATAGAGTTTAAATATGTTCCTCCAAATAGAAGAAATTCTATTCAA
This sequence comes from Elaeis guineensis, assembly GCF_000442705.2. Lineage (NCBI taxonomy): Eukaryota > Viridiplantae > Streptophyta > Magnoliopsida > Arecales > Arecaceae > Elaeis > Elaeis guineensis. The sequence goes on from NC_025996.2 coordinate 34,298,348, forward strand.
GGATAGAGAGGAAGATTCACTAGGTAAGCTTCTTGAGAAGTAGAGTCTGTGGATTAGCATCCACCGAGGGCAATCATGATCCATGTAAAATTTAAACCACTACTTAAGAAGCAAAAAATTCTTGAACAATGGTAAGTTAATGATGCCAAGACCTCCAAACTTGGTCGATAGATTTGAGGCCAACTCATGAGACGTTTGACAATTCTATTTTGCCCAAAGTAACCCCATAAAAAGAATCGGCATAGTTTATCGGTTCTCCAAATCATGTTTAGTGGACTAAGATGAATGGACATCCAACAAGTGGGGAGGGCCCTAATGACATAGTTGATCAAGACCAAACGTTGACCTAATGACAATATTTTGCTTTTCCATCCATATAGCTTCTTCTCAATCTTATCCAGCGAAAAGCTCCAGTACTCCTTGGATCTGAGAGAGGATTGGTAAAGTGGGGTTCCCAAGTATTTGATTGGCAGGCATGTAGTTTGACGGCCTCATAATCGTGCACAATTTTCAGTTTCAATTTTGGATACTCCCATCCCAATTAAACTTGTTTTGCAGAAGTTTGTCTTTAATCCAATTCGTAATTTGAATGAATATAAGATTAACTTGAGAATCTGTAAGTGCCCCGTTGACTGATTGCAAAATATGAGCATGTCATCCGAATATTGGAGACGCATTGTTTGACCAGTGATCTCCATTGGCCCAACTCCATTGATCAAGTTTTCCGTGCGGCAAGGTTGAGGCTATGATAAGCACATCCACCACCAACATGAACAAAAGAGGTGATATAGGATTACCTTGTTTGAGGCCTCTTTTGTTGACAAACTATTTGCCTGGTTGTCCATCGACTAGAATGAAGGATCTTGAATTGTGAATGATGGCAGCAATCCAGGATATCCATCGAGGCCCACACTTTCCTGTCCCTATCAAGTCCACCAGCCATCCCTTCTTCTTTAGAAGCTCAAGAATGAAATTACATGAAATTGAGTCAAAAGTTTTTTCGAAACCAATTTTGCAGAGGATGCCTTTCTTGGATCTCTTAGAGTATGGCCATGATTTCATTTGCAATGATATAGCTTTCAGATATAAGTCGGGCTTTGATAAAAGCATTTTGTGATGGGGAGATGAGGTTGTGAATAAACTTCTTCAGCCTGTTTGATGGTATTTTGGAGGTGATTTTGATGATGGCATTCTCAAGGACAGCTTGGGAATTAGCATGATGTAAGTGTACTTAAGTCTGGAGATGTCGGACGTTTGATTTTGGAACCCATTAATTACCGGTGTTCGGTCAGCCTAGAAGAGGTCCCAATACTCTCGATAAAATGATATCAGGAAGCCATCATGCCCGGGGACCTTGTTCTTGGCCGTAGAGAGTGGTATCTCTTATTTCATCCTCTGAAATATCCTGATCCAAAGAGCTGAGGCCTTGATTACCTTCTGGATATAAGTTTTCCTAATCAGCTTCCATGTCATGGTCCTTGTTGACTATCAGTGGGGATGAATAAGATGTGTAAAAGGCTTGCTGAATTACCTCCTGTGCTGATGGCTTTACCATCCTCCATTAGTTGTAGGATTTGACGACTCGGTTTTTAATAGGGGCACCTAGGCGGAAAAAACGGGTGTTACGATCACCATCTTTGATCCATTGTCTTCGGGATCATTGATACCAATATACTTCTTCGTGCCCAGAGATGAGATCGAGTTTGGATTTGAGACCAGTTTGCTATTTTTGTTCAGCATCTGAGAACTTTCTATCCTCTTCAGCTTTGTCTAGAACCTCAATTCTAATCAGAACTTGCTTCTTAACTTTGGTATATTGCCGATCTGGGTCTTGCTCCATTATTTGAGTTTGTGACGAAGGAAGCACAACTTTCAGACTATATTTTCAGCTGCATCACTAGATGTAGGAGCTTCACTAGACCATAACTTGATCAAGTCATCAAAGTTTTGTGGAAGAAACCACATGTTTTCAAATTGGAATGGCTTTCTGGATTGATTGTTGGCTGGCTGGTGAGGGACCCAGTGAAAGTGATAAAGGAGTATGATCTGAGGTGGGCCTTGCAAGGATTGAGAGATAGGCTCGAGGGAAAAGGAGATGCCAGTCAGTCGAAGCAAAACATCTGTCTAACTTGGTGAAGCTGGGTTGTTCACGAAAGTTGGTCCACATTTCTATTACAGCACTAATTTCTAGCATCTCAAGACAATTTAGGAGCCTGTTAAATTTTCTAGATTCAGCTGCGCTACTATTTGCACCACTACGATCTGGAAAGTAGCGGGTGACATTGGTCAACCATCAGCCGAGACAGGGCGTCTAATGTCAAGCAATTCTTCATAAAATGCACTTCTTGTTTCTTGGTTGTTAGGGCCATATTGTCACGCCCCAAACCCAGCACCTGAGTTGGGCACGAGACACGGCCACACAAACCCTAGAGCAGCGCCCTAGGATCATGTAAGACCTATTAATTTAACACTTTAAAAATTTTAAATAACCAAATAAATACCAAATCAATCCATCGAGCCAAAATTTTAAATCAAATGTAAACTTTGTTCAATACAATTTATTCAAATGTTCATTGGTATCAGAAAACTTAAACTAACTAAACTACTAAAGGCTTCTGCTCTTATTTGCTCTCGCCCAAACCGCCCAAACTAAGCATCCTGTAAGTCTGAAAAAAAAATAAGAAGGAAATATGAGCTTCTCCAGCTCAGTAAGAATCACTGCACATGTACATCAAACTAGTAGATAAAATTAATATTTCTAAAACCAATACAATTGAGAAAACTCATAGGTATATAATAACTAGAATATTGTCACAAATATGCATATGTATCATCATACATCATCCGGTAAAATCTTCATTCATTGTTTGAATTTCATATTATATGTTTCATTTTTCACATCTTCGGAATGACAACCTTTTATTCCTTTTTGGCTTTGGACTAACCAGGATCATGCGACGATCTTTTATTCGGATCGATTTCTGTGATCTTCCTCGGATCGAACTATTTATGATCTTTCTCGGATCAAGTGGCCGTGATCTTTCTCGGATCAAATTATTCATGATCTTTCTCGGATCAAGTTCTTCCATACATAAGCCTGTGGAGGCTGTCCCAGGCATAAGCTCCTGGCAAGCTATTCCACATGACAAGACCAGTCCAAACCATATTTCTCTTTCTCTTTATTTTTATGAAATTATAATATTTGACTTCATTAATCAATTCAAATTTTGCAGTGTACTCAAAATAAACATGTCATAACTATATAATCATGCCATCATATGCGTTGATGAAAATATATTCATGCTCGCAACCACACAAGTAAATATCAATATTTTACATATAATAAATTTATTGATCTCAAATCCAACGATGCAAAACTAACAGTAAAATAATATATACATGTGATGATGATCATGTATAATGATTCTTACCTCGATCAATGAGAAATCAATTTCACAGCCTTATAGTCTGAAAATCAAACCCTACTCGTTGTCCCCCTGGTCGTTGGACTGTTCTCCTATCAAACAAGACAATTTAATTTAACCAATAAATTTCCTAAAATATATATATATACATATATATATATATATTGAGGTTTATCTGACTCTTACCCATGTCCCCCTTTTTTTTATTTTATTATATATATATATATGTATGTATATATATATACTTATATTTTATATATATATATGTATATATATATATATTTGATTTTTATTTATTATTTTTATTTATTTATATGTATATGCATGTATATATATATATATAATTATATTATATATATATATATATTTATATATTATTATTATTATTTTTTTATTTAGAGAAGAGAGAAGAGGCTTCTTCTTCTTCTCTTCCCCACGGTCAAAAACAGGGAACCCGTGCTCTTTTCGAGCGCCTCCCCCACATCCGGCCAGGTGAGCCACCTCCGGCCACCCTTTCCGGCAAGGACTCGACGGCGGCGAGCTACCATCTCGGTGGCAGTGCCACCATCCTTGTTGCCGGCAGCAGAAAAGAAGAGAAAAAAAATAACACAAACAGGGTATCCCTGTTTGAACCCGAACCGGCACCTCGTCGGCTTCCACGTTCACCGACGATCGGAGGATCAATAGGAGACGAAGAATACCTTGCTCCGACGTCCAAAGTTAGCTCCAACGACCTCCCTCTCTTCCGATCAGCCATCCACGGTAATCCTTGAGAAAATCTCTCAAATCCCTTGATTTTCTTTGAAATTTTTGTTGTAAATTCTTAAAGGAAGGATGGGGGATCTTATAGTGGAGGTTTCCTACCCTAGCCGGACTCTTTGAGTCCGATTTTGCCAGAAACGGGGAGGAAGAAGACTCCGGCTAGGAGTCTTCCTCCTCCTCTGCATTTTTTTTTTATTGTTGTTGTTGGGCCGTCTGGGCTACAGGCCTAAATAACTGGGCCATTACAATCTTCCCCCTTAAAAAATTTTATCCTCAAAATTTACATACCTGAGTTTTCAAAGAGTTGTGGATACTTGATCTTCATTTCTGTCTCGAGTTTCCATGTAGCCTCTCTCTCGCTATGATTGCTCCATTGGATCTTCACATAAGGAATAATTCGATATCGTAACACCTGATCTTTCTTGTCAATAATCCGTACTGGATATTCTTCATAAGTCAGATCCTTCTGAAGACGCAAAGGTTCATAACTCACCACATGACTTGGTTCTGGAATATACTTTCTCAACATTGATACATGAAACACATTATGTACACCAGATAAAGCCGGCGATAATGCTAACCGATATGCAACCTCTCCTACCCTGTCTAAAATTTCAAAAGGGCCAATATACCTTGGACTTAACTTTCCACAAACTCCAAATCTCATTACACCTTTAGCGGGAGAAACTCTCATAAAAACATGATCGCCTACCTGGAATTCCAGCTCCCTTCTTCTATTATCAGCATAACTCTTTTGCCTGCTCTGAGCCGTACGAAGTCGTTCCTGGATCATGTGTACTTTTTCCACTATCTGTTGCACTATTTCTGGTCCCAACAGTTTCCTTTCTCCCACCTCATCCCAACAAATGGGTGATCTACACTTCCTTCCATATAATGCCTCGAAAGGAGCCATCTGAATGCTTGCTTGGTAACTATTATTATAAGCGAACTCAACCAATGATAAGTGATTATCCCATGCTCCGCCTAAGTCCATGACACAAGCCCTTAACATATCCTCTAGGATCTGTATGGTTCGTTCTGATTGTTCATCAGTTTGAGGATGAAAAGCTGTACTGAAATTTAACTTGGTTCCAAGAGCTTTATGAAGACTCTTCCAAAACTGAGAAACAAATCTACTATCTCGATCTGACACAATAGTAACTGGTACTCCATGCAGTCGTACTATCTGCTCTACATACAAGCCTGCCAATCTTTCTAAGGAAAGATCAATCCGAAAGGGTAAGAAATGTGCTGATTTCGTCAATCGATCACTAATTATCCATACAGCATTATTATTTCGAAGCATTTTAGGTAATCCAGTCACAAAATCCATAGTAATATGCTCCCATTTCCACTGAGGAATAAGAAGAGACTGCAGTGGTCCTACTGGTCTTTGATGTTCAGTTTTTACTTGTTGACATACCAAACATTGGGCTACAAATTGTGCAATATCCCTTTTCATACCAGACCACCAGAAATTTCTTTTCAAATCTTGATACATTTTTGTGCTTCCAGGATGCATAGTGTAAGCCGAACAGTGAGCTTCCTCTAGGATCTCGTCTCTTAATCCTGAAATCTTGAGAACACATAGTCTGTTATCAAATCTCAATGACCCATCCTCATGTATCCAAAATTTTGTCTGTATACCGGATTCCACTGCATCTATGACCTTTTGTAACTCTGAATCCTCCTTTTGAGCTGTCTTAATCTTTTCAATCAAAGTAGGCTGTAGTACAAGATTTGCAAGTTGAACTTGAGAATCATGTAGTCGCATTTCAATTCCTGATTTCTCCAAATCTAGCAATATAGGCTTTTGTGAGGTAATTAGAGCAGCCAATTCATCAGAAAATTTTCTACTTAGAGCATCGGCTACAACATTCGCCTTCTCGGGATGATAATTTATTGTCACGTCATAGTCCTTCAATAGTTCCAACCACCTTCTTTGTCTCAAATTTAACTCCTTCTAAGTAAAGATGTATTTTAAACTTTTATGATCCGTGAAAATCTCGCAATGCTCCCCATATAAGTAATGCCTCCATATTTTAAAGCAAACATCACAGCTGCTAATTCTAAGTCATGAGTAGGATAATTTCGTTCATATGACTTCAATTGTCGAGAGGCATAAGCTATCACCTTTCTTTTTTGCATCAAAACACAACCGAGACCTTTACGAGAAGCATCGCTATAGATAGTGAAACCTTCTATCCCAGATGGAATTGTTAAGATTGGAGCAGTCACTAATCGTCTCTTTAACTCTTGGAAGCTTTGCTCACATTCGTCTGTCCATTCAAACTTTACTTGTTTCTGTGTTAGACGAGATAGAGGCATGGCAATACTAGAAAAACCTTCCACAAACCTTCGATAATAGCCAGCTAATCCCAAAAAGCTGCGTATCTCTGATACGTTAGTAGGTCGGCTCCAGTCAACTACTGCCTCCACTTTTCTTGGGTCAACTGAGATACCTGGAGATGACATGCCCGAGAAAAGTAACACTGTTCATCCAAAATTCATATTTTTGTAGCTTTGCATACAGCTTCTTTTCTCTCAGAGTTTGTAATACAATCCTCAAATGTTCTTCATGCTCGAGCGAGCTTTTCGAGTAAATCAAAATATCATCAATAAATACAACTACAAATCGATCCAAGTATGATGCAAACACTCGATTCATAAGATCCATAAAGGCTGCCGGCGCATTGGTCAGACCAAATGGCATGATCAAAAACTCATAATGCCCATATCTAGTTTGAAAGGCTGTTTTTGATATGTCTCCAGGCTGTATCTTCAACTGATGGTAGCCAGAACGAAGATCAATTTTTGAGAAGACCTGAGCCCCTTGCAGCTGATCAAACAAATCATCGATTCATGGTACAGGATATTTGTTTCGCACTGTTACCTTGTTTAATTCTCGATAGTCTATGCAAAGCCGAAGGCTACCATCTTTCTTCTTCACAAAAAGTACTGGAGCTCTCCAAGGTGATACACTAGGCCTAATGAATCCTTTGTCCAACAACTCTTGTAATAGCTTTTGTAATTCTTTTAATTCTGTTGGAGCCATTCGATAAGGGACTTTAGAAACTGAACTCGTACCAGAAATCAAGTCAATAGAAAACTCAATCTCTCGATCCGGAGGTAGTCCAGGCAGGTCATTCGGAAAAACATCAGGAAATTCTTTCACAATAGGGATATCCTCTAACTTGAGTTTCTCATTCTGAGTATCTAATACAGTGGCTAGAAATCCTTCACATCCTTTTCTAAGAAATTTCTGAGTATGAATAGCTGAGATGAACTCCTGGTGAAAGAAGGTTTAGTACTCTTAAAACTAAACTCTGACTGATCTGGAATTTGAAACATTATTATCTTTTGGAAGCAGTCAACTGTAGCATGATATGCTGCTAACCAATCCATCCCCAAGATTAGATCAAAGTCCTTCATCTCTAAGACTAATAAGTCTGCTTTCATCTCCCTATCCTCAATACTCAGTACACAATCTTTGCAAATTGAATTAACCAAGATCACCTCTCCACTTGGTGTGCAGACACAGAGATTATTTTCTAAAGGTGTAGGAGACATCTTATTGGTCTTCTTAATAAAACTAGTTGCTATAAAAGAGTGGGTAGCTCCAGAATCAAATAGAGCATAGACATTGTTGGATGCAATTTTGATCATACCTGTCATATATTCATTTATCATTCAGGGCTATATGTCCTTATATATCTAAGCATAAAATATTTCATGTCATATATGTAAAAGAAATTTTAGGAGATCGATTCAGTACCTGTCACCATTGAGTTAGAAGCATTTGCATCCTGTTGTGTAAGTGCATAGACTCGTCCATGGGTCTTTGATTTTTGTTGTCCCGCATCTTGTCCTTGTACATCTTGGGGTGCCCGATTTGCGGGGTATTCTGATAATTTTGAGGCATCTGCTGTCTCTGTGATTCTCCTCCACTGCGGCATACAACTGCTTTGTGGCCATCTCGTCACATTTGTAACATTGTCCCCCGGGCCACGTACAATCTCGTCTAAAATGAGGTCCTCCACACCTATAACATATAAGGCTCCCTTGAGGTTGTACTTTACCTTCAGTGGCAGTCTGGCTTGGTTTTGGGGTCTTTGGTTTGAAGGCTCTGCTACTTTGACCTTGAGAATCAATTGCTCGACCCTTTTCTTCATACTTTTCTCTCTTGCTCTTGAGCATCATTGAGTCCTTTTTCTATTATTAAGCATTTGTTACAACTTCTTTATAAGTGGGCAGCTCAAAACAGTCACCACTGTTGGATTCTATCCCTTAATCCATTCTCAAATTTTCTGGCTCGAACATTTTCCTCAGCTATCAATGCAGGGGCATATCTGACAATTCTTCAAATTTGGCTGCATATTGAGCAACTGTCATGTGGCCCTGTACCAGTCGATCGAACTCTCAAAATTTCTGGAGTCGGATACTCTGGAAAAATACTTCTCATAGAAAACCTTTCTAAATTCTTCCCATGTAAAAGGTACATCATTTGGCCCAACTTTCAATTTCATCTCCCACCAATCGGCTGCCTCACCTTGTAACAAAAGTGACCTTATCTTCAGCAGGACATCTCAAAGCATGGAAAACTTTCTCTATTGCTTTTAGCCAGCTTTCAGCTTCCATAGGATCTGAGGTCCCTGAGAATGCCGGTGGTGCATATTTTTTGAAGTCTAATAAATTGATTTGACGTTCATACTGATTTTCAGCTCTTGTTGCTGCTGGGACTGTCGCTCCTGAAATATTTGTTGTATGATCTGCTGTTGTTGTCCCTGTTGCACCTCCAATATCCTCCTCATATCTTCCCTCGCAGCCACTTGTTGTTGAACCAGTACTTGCATTAACTGAGCTGCAGTAATTTGTTCCCCAAGTTGAATTTCAGGTTCTCCTGGAGTTTCTTCCCGGGAGTGACCTCTGCAGGCTCAGTAGGATGTTCTTGTTGTGGTGCATCATCATCCGATGAGGGTGGAGCATTTTCTTGTGTGTAGCTGGCTCCCAAGCATTAGAGCCATCCGCAAAACGAGTAGGTCTCCGATTTCGCCCACGCTCAGTCCCTCTTGCCATGTCAACCTACACAGTTTCACTTTAGTCAAGAATTTAAGAATAATATTTCATATTAGTCAATTTCATCTAAAAGTCTACCCATATACTCTCTCTCTGAAATAAACCTTAGGATTCCTAAACCTAGGCTCTGATACCACTCTGTCACGCCCCAAACCCAGCACCTGAGTTGGGCACGTGACACGGCCACACAAACCCTAGAGCAGCGCCCTAGGATCATGTAAGGCCTAAATTTAACACTTCAAAATTTTAAATAACCAAGTAAATACCAAATCAATCACCGAGTCAAAACTTTCAAATCAAATGTAAACTTGTTCAATACAATTATTCAAATGTTCATTGGTATCAGAAATTTAAACTAACTAAACTACTAAAGGCTTTTCTCTTATTTGCTCTCGCCCAAACCATCCAAACTAAGCATCCTGTGAGTCTGAAAAAAAATAAGAAGAAAATATGAGCTTCTCCAGCTCAGTAAGAATCACTGCACATGTACATCAACCAGTAGATAAAATTAATATTTCTAAAACCAATACAATTGAGAAAACTCATAGGTATATAATAACTGAATATTGTCACAAATATGCATATGTATCATCATACATCATCAGGTGAAATCTTCATTCATTGTTGAATTTCATATTATATGTTTCATTTTCACATCTTCGGAATTGACAACCTTTTATTCCTTTTTGGCTTTGGACTAACCAGGATCATGCGACGATCTTTTATTCGGATCGATTTCTGTGATCTTCCTCGGATCGAACTATTTATGATCTTTCTCGGATCAAAGTGGCCGTGATCTTTCTCGGATCAAATCATTCATGATCTTTCTCGGATCAAGTTCTTCCACACATAAGCCTGTGGAGGCTGTCCCAGGCATAAGCTCCTGGCAAGCTATTCCACATGACAAGGCCAGTCCAAACCAATTTCTCTTTCTCTTTATTTTTTCATGAAATTATAATATTTGACTTCATTAATCAATTCAAATTTTGCCAGTGTACTCAAAATAAACATG
>NC_025996.2:34308722-34519139 GCF_000442705.2 Elaeis guineensis
ACAGTATCTTGGTAAGCTGCATCTAAAGCCTTAGGTACCGATGAGCTACTAACCTCTTTTAAAAAAGGAGAAATGTTACTACTGGTGTACGAAATAACATTTCTTTTATTAAAATCCTAAGTCAATAATAATATATGAAAGGCACGGCCAATTGGATTGGATGGGCCGTGCCTTTCATATATTGGACTGTATGTAATGTAGGAGAGCTAGGCCAAGAAAGGAATTGTCAACGAGCATATGGAAGACTTCATGGGATACGCCTAAAATGTTCCAGCTAATTGGAAAGCCACTCTTAACTACTGAAAATGGACTAAAGTCTTTGCAGTCGTTTTGGCTTCTTAGAAAGAAGCACTCATTGTAGGACACGCCACTTGACAATGAAAGATGTCTTTTCTTTGACTTTTAACTTGATTGGATGCCCTTTAGTCCACTCATGGAAAATCACACATCGATGCAAATACTGAGAAGAGTGAACCGTAACTGAAAATCAAGTTTAAGAGCTGTAAAAAATGAGAAATGGAATGGCTGGTAATCGTCGTGCTTGTCCTAGAAAAGGTGCAACAAAAGAATTGGATCGATGCTTACAATGATGCTGCAATGGTTAATAGGGATGACCATAGAAACACATCTGGCCACGCACATCAGACTGGAAGAGCGGTAGATGACGGTACTGATAGTTTGCTTACTGTCCCCTATTCTTCTTGCCGAATATATATATATATATATAATATATATATCCTCGAATGCATCAAGATGGTTGGGCACGAAAGAGAATTAGCACAAAACATATTATTTACAATATCCCGTAATTTGTCTGTACTGATTGATTCACCCATTGTTGTCCTGTAAAAGTCGACTAAAGATCCATTGCAGCAAGCTAAACGGTAAAATGATTGTTTCTGATCCTGAAAAGCTGGAAACTTCTCATCCACATTTTCAATGTGCCAATGCTAGTGTTCAGATTTGGAACAAGGGTGTGTAGAGGGATCTATGTCAAAATGGAACGTTGGTAGTTTGGAGAAGTACTCCGGATCTATGAAGTGAATGTTTGTATGTTGGAGAAATCCAACGAAGGCAAACAAGACGCCAGAGAGATCAGCCTTTTTCAGAAGGGCAAAGATATTTGGTCTCTGCTGTCAATGGAATGTTGAAATCAAGCTTGTCCATTGTATAACATTCAGTATAGGTCACTGTTACGGCTGTAACTTTCTTTTGCTAATTTCCAATGCCGTGCTGGTGGAGTCACTAAAATCAATAAGCATAAATAATTGGGGCCCGTAAATATGGCCACGATCTGTTTCCATTCCGGGTTCCCTTTCATGTAGTTAGAACGATGCGTTGCTTGTCGGTGGTTGAGTGAAAATGACTTGATTGAATTCTTAACTTTGACCTTCTCCTGCATGGTGAGACGTAGAGAGAATTAGAATGGTCGTGATCCCTATTGTCGTTTGTTTGGTGCCATATGTGGCCTCTTTGCGGCTAGACATTTAGAAACGTCAAACGTTTGAAATGAGTCATCTTTGTCTAAATGGTCGGATTATGCTAATCCTTTTAGATATATCGCGGCAGATTAGATAGTTTATCCGATGGGTTTTCCTTTTTGTTTTTTTTTTTTTTTTGAGAGTAACAAATGGAGGAAGAAAGATTCTTCCGCCAACTTTTATTAATATGTATTAAAGTATTACATTTACAATGATGGTAGTTGGCAAGAGACCAAAGATGAGAGGTACTCATCGGTTAAAATGGTGGAAGAGCAAATTATACCATCATCAGGCTTCTTTGATTGAACTTCCGAAGCACCGGTACTAACTTCAGTAGAAGAGTTGATGTCCCAGTTTTTAATCAGAGTGATGGCCCATTTCGCAAGCTCTGTATAGACTGATGGTTCAAATCTAAAGATGCAATTGTGGCGCTCCTTCCATAGACACCATTACTCCAACAAACAATGGTATCTAAGGCTAAGGTAGATGAGTCCTTAGTTATGGAGTGATCTCCAATCATGCCAGAGGTCACGAATGCTGTCAGGGATTTGAAGATGAAAATACTTGCAAAAGATGGAGCTCCAAAACGATTTGGAATATAAAAAGGATAGCATCAAATATCCAAATTTTCGTCAGAAGAAGAGCATAGTAGATATGAATGGGATCACGTAGTCCTTTCTTCTGGAGCTTATCGGCTGTGAGGATCTTATAACTATTATAATATAGCCAGTTAAAGATCTTCATGCACCTTTTCTAGTAGGGGAGTCTCTAAATGAAGGTACTTCGAATTGAAACTACACCATGAAAAAGAAAGAGGTAGCAATGCTTTATTGTGATTTGTTAGAAGAGTTCCATTTCCAATGTCTCGTGTAATTATCCATTGTCAGCTGCACATTAGGGAGTATGTTCATCAAAGATAGAAATGGCGGCAACATTTAGAGGTTGTCTAAATCTTGAGAGCCAGCTCGATGAAGTCATAAAATCTGCAATGGAGCCCACATCTTTGAGAGTAAGAAAGAATGAGTTGGAGATTCTCTAGTAAGTGATGTGTTAAGATTTGACGCCTCGAGATCCAGTCCACATTGAGTCCACAGCGAGGTCCGCGATGAAAAATGGGGTCCAACGAGCCTAAGATTACCAACAAGTGGTATCAGAGCGAGGCGGTACAAGAACGTAGATTGCAGCGATGGTGAGCAAGACTAAAGATGGAGAAGACATGATCAATCAAGATGGAGATCAACAAGTTTGATGAAAAATTGTTAAGATTTGATGACTCGAGATTCGGTCCATATTGAGCCCACAGCAAGGTCTGCGACGAAAAATAGAGTCCAACGAGCCCAAATCACCAACAAGTGGTATCAGAGCGAGGCGGTACAAGGACACAGATTACAGCGGTGGTGAGGAAGACTAAAGATAGAGAAGACAAATTAATCAAGATGGAGATCAACAAGTTTGATGAAAAAAATAATTTCTCCTTGCGGCAGACAAGGGTGAAGGACATGCTATCCAATAAGGGTTGATCGATGCTCTCTTGTGCGAGGAGAAGCCGACCACCATGGAGGTGCAGGATTGGAGACAGCTACAGATGCAGACGGTGAGTACCATCTGCATGTACTTAGTGGATGAGGTGGTGATCCATGTACTTAGCGAGATTTTTCCGATGGTGCTGTGGTCGAAGTTCGAGAAGTTGTACATGACGAAATCTCTCACCAACACTCTTTTCTTCTGGAGGCAGTTCTACCAACTACGGATGACTGAGGATAGAGTATGCAGGACCATCTCAGCTACTTCCAGAAGATCCTCACCGACCTCTTCAGCATTAGCGAGAATGTTGAGGAGAAGACCAGGGTGCTGGTTTTGCTAGCGTCGCTTCCACCTTCGTATGAGTCCTTGATGACTGCTCTTCTAGTCGGAAAGAGACCATCAAGATGGACGAGGTTACCACGGTGATTCTCCAGAATGAAGTTTTTAGGAGGAAGAACCCAGTTTCGAGCTCAGGTGGTGGCAGCTCAGCTTTGATGATTTCTGGAGGAGCAGGAGGCGGTAGACGGAGCGACATGAGATCGCTACGAGGGCGGTCAAAATCCAAGAAGGACTTGAGCAAGACCAGATATTACCGGTGTGACGAGTTGGGGCATCTAGCCAGAGATTACTCTCAACTCAGGGATCAGACGATGGCTTCTATAGCGACGGCTAGTAGCGATTCAGAGGAAGATGTCCTCGAGATATCTGACAAGGTATCTACTTCTTCCCAGTAGTAGATTTTAGATTCTGTATGTACCTATCATATATGTTGTGGAGAGGAGCAGTTTGACTTCCTAGAGAACAGTGAGGGCACTGTTTATTTGCCAGATGGATCATACTGTGCGATCAAAGGCAACGGGATGGTCAGCTGGAGGACATATGATGGTGCAGTGAGGAGATTGGGGGAGGTCCGATACATATCCGATTTTAGATAGAATCTTATCTCACTGAGTAGACTGGATTCGAGAGGCTACATGACGGTAGCTGGTGGAAGAATTCTGAAGGTGCTACGCGGCGATAGAATTATTTTGGAGGGAAAGAAGAAGACGAGAGGACATTACAACCTGACGGGGAGCTCAGTGCGAGGTAGAGCTTCAGAGCCAGGAGGAGCCCAGAGCGAGGTGGAGCTTCAGGTGGAGGTGGATCGAGCACGAAAGCGAGACTCAGGAGGATGAAAGGCGATATCGCAAGATGAGATTTCTATTGCCGCAGGATGATACCCCGAGTAGGTCTCAGGTCAGGAGAAGCATAGCATACGATGGAGATGGGATCGAGCGGCCTGGCTCGACTTCTATGTTTGTCTATCCATGATCACAGGTGATTGCTCCAGAGCATGAGGGCGAGGAGATCCAAAAGCTCTTAGAGTTAGAAGGAGGCCGAATATCGAGTCGAAGTGGAGATTGTTAAGATTTGATGTCTCGAGATTCGGTCCACATTGAGCCCACAGTGAGGTCCGTGATGAAAAACAGAGTCTAACAAGCCCAAGATCATCAACATGATGAAACACCAGTCCAAGGGTTATGCCAAAAAGAGGCCTGATGGCCATTGTTGATGATGGATTTTGAGAGTTCTTGGAGTAGGTCATAGAGTTTAAATATGTTCCTCCAAATAGAAGAAATTCTATTCAAGGATAGAGAGGAAGATTCACTAGGTAAGCTTCTTGAGAAGTAGAGTCTGTGGATTAGCATCCACCGAGGGCAATCATGATCCATGTAAAATTTAAACCACTACTTAAGAAGCAAAAAATTCTTGAACAATGGTAAGTTAATGATGCCAAGACCTCCAAACTTGGTCGATAGATTTGAGGCCAACTCATGAGACGTTTGACAATTCTATTTTGCCCAAAGTAACCCCATAAAAAGAATCGGCATAGTTTATCGGTTCTCCAAATCATGTTTAGTGGACTAAGATGAATGGACATCCAAC
This sequence comes from Elaeis guineensis, assembly GCF_000442705.2. Classification (NCBI taxonomy): domain Eukaryota; kingdom Viridiplantae; phylum Streptophyta; class Magnoliopsida; order Arecales; family Arecaceae; genus Elaeis; species Elaeis guineensis. The sequence continues at coordinate 34,313,654 of NC_025996.2, forward strand.
AAGTGGGGAGGGCCCTAATGACATAGTTGATCAAGACCAAACGTTGACCTAATGACAATATTTTGCTTTTCCATCCATATAGCTTCTTCTCAATCTTATCCAGCGAAAAGCTCCAGTACTCCTTGGATCTGAGAGAGGATTGGTAAAGTGGGGTTCCCAAGTATTTGATTGGCAGGCATGTAGTTTGACGGCCTCATAATCGTGCACAATTTTCAGTTTCAATTTTGGATACTCCCATCCCAATTAAACTTGTTTTGCAGAACTTTGTCTTTAATCCAATTCGTAATTTGAATGAATATAAGATTAACTTGAGAATCTGTAAGTGCCCCGTTGACTGATTGCAAAATATGAGCATGTCATCCGAATATTGGAGACGCATTGTTTGACCAGTGATCTCCATTGGCCCAACTCCATTGATCAAGTTTTCCGTGCGGCAAGGTTGAGGCTATGATAAGCACATCCACCACCAACATGAACAAAAGAGGTGATATAGGATTACCTTGTTTGAGGCCTCTTTTGTTGACAAACTATTTGCCTGGTTGTCCATCGACTAGAATGAAGGATCTTGAATTGTGAATGATGGCAGCAATCCAGGATATCCATCGAGGCCCACACTTTCCTGTCCCTATCAAGTCCACCAGCCATCCCTTCTTCTTTAGAAGCTCAAGAATGAAATTACATGAAATTGAGTCAAAAGTTTTTTCGAAACCAATTTTGCAGAGGATGCCTTTCTTGGATCTCTTAGAGTATGGCCATGATTTCATTTGCAATGATATAGCTTTCAGATATAAGTCGGGCTTTGATAAAAGCATTTTGTGATGGGGAGATGAGGTTGTGAATAAACTTCTTCAGCCTGTTTGATGGTATTTTGGAGGTGATTTTGATGATGGCATTCTCAAGGACAGCTTGGGAATTAGCATGATGTAAGTGTACTTAAGTCTGGAGATGTCGGACGTTTGATTTTGGAACCCATTAATTACCGGTGTTCGGTCAGCCTAGAAGAGGTCCCAATACTCTCGATAAAATGATATCAGGAAGCCATCATGCCCGGGGACCTTGTTCTTGGCCGTAGAGAGTGGTATCTCTTATTTCATCCTCTGAAATATCCTGATCCAAAGAGCTGAGGCCTTGATTACCTTCTGGATATAAGTTTTCCTAATCCGCTTCCATGTCATGGTCCTTGTTGACTATCAGTGGGGATGAATAAGATGTGTAAAAGGCTTGCTGAATTACCTCCTGTGCTGATGGCTTTACCATCCTCCATTAGTTGTAGGATTTGACGACTCGGTTTTTAATAGGGGCACCTAGGCGGAAAAAACGGGTGTTACGATCACCATCTTTGATCCATTGTCTTCGGGATCATTGATACCAATATACTTCTTCGTGCCCAGAGATGAGATCGAGTTTGGATTTGAGACCAGTTTGCTATTTTTGTTCAGCATCTGAGAACTTTCTATCCTCTTCAGCTTTGTCTAGAACCTCAATTCTAATCAGAACTTGCTTCTTAACTTTGGTATATTGCCGATCTGGGTCTTGCTCCATTATTTGAGTTTGTGACGAAGGAAGCACAACTTTCAGACTATATTTTCAGCTGCATCACTAGATGTAGGAGCTTCACTAGACCATAACTTGATCAAGTCATCAAAGTTTTGTGGAAGAAACCACATGTTTTCAAATTGGAATGGCTTTCTGGATTGATTGTTGGCTGGCTGGTGAGGGACCCAGTGAAAGTGATAAAGGAGTATGATCTGAGGTGGGCCTTGCAAGGATTGAGAGATAGGCTCGAGGGAAAAGGAGATGCCAGTCAGTCGAAGCAAAACATCTGTCTAACTTGGTGAAGCTGGGTTGTTCACGAAAGTTGGTCCACATTTCTATTACAGCACTAATTTCTAGCATCTCAAGACAATTTAGGAGCCTGTTAAATTTTCTAGATTCAGCTGCGCTACTATTTGCACCACTACGATCTGGAAAGTAGCGGGTGACATTGGTCAACCATCAGCCGAGACAGGGCGTCTAATGTCAAGCAATTCTTCATAAAATGCACTTCTTGTTTCTTGGTTGTTAGGGCCATATTGTCACGCCCCAAACCCAGCACCTGAGTTGGGCACGAGACACGGCCACACAAACCCTAGAGCAGCGCCCTAGGATCATGTAAGACCTATTAATTTAACACTTTAAAAATTTTAAATAACCAAATAAATACCAAATCAATCCATCGAGCCAAAATTTTAAATCAAATGTAAACTTTGTTCAATACAATTTATTCAAATGTTCATTGGTATCAGAAAACTTAAACTAACTAAACTACTAAAGGCTTCTGCTCTTATTTGCTCTCGCCCAAACCGCCCAAACTAAGCATCCTGTAAGTCTGAAAAAAAAATAAGAAGGAAATATGAGCTTCTCCAGCTCAGTAAGAATCACTGCACATGTACATCAAACTAGTAGATAAAATTAATATTTCTAAAACCAATACAATTGAGAAAACTCATAGGTATATAATAACTAGAATATTGTCACAAATATGCATATGTATCATCATACATCATCCGGTAAAATCTTCATTCATTGTTTGAATTTCATATTATATGTTTTATTTTTCACATCTTCGGAATGACAACCTTTTATTCCTTTTTGGCTTTGGACTAACCAGGATCATGCGACGATCTTTTATTCGGATCGATTTCTGTGATCTTCCTCGGATCGAACTATTTATGATCTTTCTCGGATCAAGTGGCCGTGATCTTTCTCGGATCAAATTATTCATGATCTTTCTCGGATCAAGTTCTTCCATACATAAGCCTGTGGAGGCTGTCCCAGGCATAAGCTCCTGGCAAGCTATTCCACATGACAAGACCAGTCCAAACCATATTTCTCTTTCTCTTTATTTTTATGAAATTATAATATTTGACTTCATTAATCAATTCAAATTTTGCAGTGTACTCAAAATAAACATGTCATAACTATATAATCATGCCATCATATGCGTTGATGAAAATATATTCATGCTCGCAACCACACAAGTAAATATCAATATTTTACATATAATAAATTTATTGATCTCAAATCCAACGATGCAAAACTAACAGTAAAATAATATATACATGTGATGATGATCATGTATAATGATTCTTACCTCGATCAATGAGAAATCAATTTCACAGCCTTATAGTCTGAAAATCAAACCCTACTCGTTGTCCCCCTGGTCGTTGGACTGTTCTCCTATCAAACAAGACAATTTAATTTAACCAATAAATTTCCTAAAATATATATATATACATATATATATATATATTGAGGTTTATCTGACTCTTACCCATGTCCCCCTTTTTTTTATTTTATTATATATATATATATGTATGTATATATATATACTTATATTTTATATATATATATGTATATATATATATATTTGATTTTTATTTATTATTTTTATTTATTTATATGTATATGCATGTATATATATATATATAATTATATTATATATATATATATATTTATATATTATTATTATTATTTTTTTATTTAGAGAAGAGAGAAGAGGCTTCTTCTTCTTCTCTTCCCCACGGTCAAAAACAGGGAACCCGTGCTCTTTTCGAGCGCCTCCCCCACATCCGGCCAGGTGAGCCACCTCCGGCCACCCTTTCCGGCAAGGACTCGACGGCGGCGAGCTACCATCTCGGTGGCAGTGCCACCATCCTTGTTGCCGGCAGCAGAAAAGAAGAGAAAAAAAATAACACAAACAGGGTATCCCTGTTTGAACCCGAACCGGCACCTCGTCGGCTTCCACGTTCACCGACGATCGGAGGATCAATAGGAGACGAAGAATACCTTGCTCCGACGTCCAAAGTTAGCTCCAACGACCTCCCTCTCTTCGATCAGCCATCCACGGTAATCCTTGAGAAAATCTCTCAAATCCCTTGATTTTCTTTGAAATTTTTGTTGTAAATTCTTAAAGGAAGGATGGGGGATCTTATAGTGGAGGTTTCCTACCCTAGCCGGACTCTTTGAGTCCGATTTTGCCAGAAACGGGGAGGAAGAAGACTCCGGCTAGGAGTCTTCCTCCTCCTCTGCATTTTTTTTTTATTGTTGTTGTTGGGCCGTCTGGGCTACAGGCCTAAATAACTGGGCCATTACAATCTTCCCCCTTAAAAAATTTTATCCTCAAAATTTACATACCTGAGTTTTCAAAGAGTTGTGGATACTTGATCTTCATTTCTGTCTCGAGTTTCCATGTAGCCTCTCTCTCGCTATGATTGCTCCATTGGATCTTCACATAAGGAATAATTCGATATCGTAACACCTGATCTTTCTTGTCAATAATCCGTACTGGATATTCTTCATAAGTCAGATCCTTCTGAAGACGCAAAGGTTCATAACTCACCACATGACTTGGTTCTGGAATATACTTTCTCAACATTGATACATGAAACACATTATGTACACCAGATAAAGCCGGCGATAATGCTAACCGATATGCAACCTCTCCTACCCTGTCTAAAATTTCAAAAGGGCCAATATACCTTGGACTTAACTTTCCACAAACTCCAAATCTCATTACACCTTTAGCGGGAGAAACTCTCATAAAAACATGATCGCCTACCTGGAATTCCAGCTCCCTTCTTCTATTATCAGCATAACTCTTTTGCCTGCTCTGAGCCGTACGAAGTCGTTCCTGGATCATGTGTACTTTTTCCACTATCTGTTGCACTATTTCTGGTCCCAACAGTTTCCTTTCTCCCACCTCATCCCAACAAATGGGTGATCTACACTTCCTTCCATATAATGCCTCGAAAGGAGCCATCTGAATGCTTGCTTGGTAACTATTATTATAAGCGAACTCAACCAATGATAAGTGATTATCCCATGCTCCGCCTAAGTCCATGACACAAGCCCTTAACATATCCTCTAGGATCTGTATGGTTCGTTCTGATTGTTCATCAGTTTGAGGATGAAAAGCTGTACTGAAATTTAACTTGGTTCCAAGAGCTTTATGAAGACTCTTCCAAAACTGAGAAACAAATCTACTATCTCGATCTGACACAATAGTAACTGGTACTCCATGCAGTCGTACTATCTGCTCTACATACAAGCCTGCCAATCTTTCTAAGGAAAGATCAATCCGAAAGGGTAAGAAATGTGCTGATTTCGTCAATCGATCACTAATTATCCATACAGCATTATTATTTCGAAGCATTTTAGGTAATCCAGTCACAAAATCCATAGTAATATGCTCCCATTTCCACTGAGGAATAAGAAGAGACTGCAGTGGTCCTACTGGTCTTTGATGTTCAGTTTTTACTTGTTGACATACCAAACATTGGGCTACAAATTGTGCAATATCCCTTTTCATACCAGACCACCAGAAATTTCTTTTCAAATCTTGATACATTTTTGTGCTTCCAGGATGCATAGTGTAAGCCGAACAGTGAGCTTCCTCTAGGATCTCGTCTCTTAATCCTGAAATCTTGAGAACACATAGTCTGTTATCAAATCTCAATGACCCATCCTCATGTATCCAAAATTTTGTCTGTATACCGGATTCCACTGCATCTATGACCTTTTGTAACTCTGAATCCTCCTTTTGAGCTGTCTTAATCTTTTCAATCAAAGTAGGCTGTAGTACAAGATTTGCAAGTTGAACTTGAGAATCATGTAGTCGCATTTCAATTCCTGATTTCTCCAAATCTAGCAATATAGGCTTTTGTGAGGTAATTAGAGCAGCCAATTCATCAGAAAATTTTCTACTTAGAGCATCGGCTACAACATTCGCCTTCTCGGGATGATAATTTATTGTCACGTCATAGTCCTTCAATAGTTCCAACCACCTTCTTTGTCTCAAATTTAACTCCTTCTAAGTAAAGATGTATTTTAAACTTTTATGATCCGTGAAAATCTCGCAATGCTCCCCATATAAGTAATGCCTCCATATTTTTAAAGCAAACATCACAGCTGCTAATTCTAAGTCATGAGTAGGATAATTTCGTTCATATGACTTCAATTGTCGAGAGGCATAAGCTATCACCTTTCTTTTTTGCATCAAAACACAACCGAGACCTTTACGAGAAGCATCGCTATAGATAGTGAAACCTTCTATCCCAGATGGAATTGTTAAGATTGGAGCAGTCACTAATCGTCTCTTTAACTCTTGGAAGCTTTGCTCACATTCGTCTGTCCATTCAAACTTTACTTGTTTCTGTGTTAGACGAGATAGAGGCATGGCAATACTAGAAAAACCTTCCACAAACCTTCGATAATAGCCAGCTAATCCCAAAAAGCTGCGTATCTCTGATACGTTAGTAGGTCGGCTCCAGTCAACTACTGCCTCCACTTTTCTTGGGTCAACTGAGATACCTGGAGATGACATGCCCGAGAAAAGTAACACTGTTCATCCAAAATTCATATTTTTGTAGCTTTGCATACAGCTTCTTTTCTCTCAGAGTTTGTAATACAATCCTCAAATGTTCTTCATGCTCGAGCGAGCTTTTCGAGTAAATCAAAATATCATCAATAAATACAACTACAAATCGATCCAAGTATGATGCAAACACTCGATTCATAAGATCCATAAAGGCTGCCGGTGCATTGGTCAGACCAAATGGCATGATCAAAAACTCATAATGCCCATATCTAGTTTGAAAGGCTGTTTTTGATATGTCTCCAGGCTGTATCTTCAACTGATGGTAGCCAGAACGAAGATCAATTTTTGAGAAGACCTGAGCCCCTTGCAGCTGATCAAACAAATCATCGATTCATGGTACAGGATATTTGTTTCGCACTGTTACCTTGTTTAATTCTCGATAGTCTATGCAAAGCCGAAGGCTACCATCTTTCTTCTTCACAAAAAGTACTGGAGCTCTCCAAGGTGATACACTAGGCCTAATGAATCCTTTGTCCAACAACTCTTGTAATAGCTTTTGTAATTCTTTTAATTCTGTTGGAGCCATTCGATAAGGGACTTTAGAAACTGAACTCGTACCAGAAATCAAGTCAATAGAAAACTCAATCTCTCGATCTGGAGGTAGTCCAGGCAGGTCATTCGGAAAAACATCAGGAAATTCTTTCACAATAGGGATATCCTCTAACTTGAGTTTCTCATTCTGAGTATCTAATACAGTGGCTAGAAATCCTTCACATCCTTTTCTAAGAAATTTCTGAGTATGAATAGCTGAGATGAACTCCTGGTGAAAGAAGGGTTTAGTACTCTTAAAACTAAACTCTGACTGATCTGGAATTTGAAACATTATTATCTTTTGGAAGCAGTCAACTGTAGCATGATATGCTGCTAACCAATCCATCCCCAAGATTAGATCAAAGTCCTTCATCTCTAAGACTAATAAGTCTGCTTTCATCTCCCTATCCTCAATACTCAGTACACAATCTTTGCAAATTGAATTAACCAAGATCACCTCTCCACTTGGTGTGCAGACACAGAGATTATTTTCTAAAGGTGTAGGAGACATCTTATTGGTCTTCTTAATAAAACTAGTTGCTATAAAAGAGTGGGTAGCTCCAGAATCAAATAGAGCATAGACATTGTTGGATGCAATTTTGATCATACCTGTCATATATTCATTTATCATTCAGGGCTATATGTCCTTATATATCTAAGCATAAAATATTTCATGTCATATATGTAAAAGAAATTTTAGGAGATCGATTCAGTACCTGTCACCATTGAGTTAGAAGCATTTGCATCCTGTTGTGTAAGTGCATAGACTCGTCCATGGGTCTTTGATTTTTGTTGTCCCGCATCTTGTCCTTGTACATCTTGGGATGCCCGATTTGCGGGGGTATTCTGATAATTTTGAGGCATCTGCTGACTCTGTACTCCTCCTCCACTGTGGCAAATAATTGCTTTATGACCATCTCGTCCATATTTGTAACATTGTCTCCCGGGCCACGTACAATATCGTCTAAAATGAGATCCTCCACACCTATAACATATAAGGCTCCCTTGAGGTTGTACTTTACCTTCAGTGGCAGTCTGACTTGATTTTGGGGTCTTTGGTTTGAAGGCTCTGCTACTTTGACTTTGAGAATCAATTACTCGACCCCTTTTCTTCATACTTTTCTCTCTTGCTACCTGAGCATCATTGAGTCCTTTTTCTATTATTAAGCATTTGTTGACAACTTCCTTATAAGTGGGCAGCTCAAAAATGGTCACCAACTGTTGGATTCTATCCCTTAATCTATTCTCAAATTTTCTGGCTCGAATATTTTCCTCAGCTATCAATGTAGGGGCATATCTTGACAATTCTTCAAATTTGGCTGCATATTGAGCAACTGTCATGTGGCCCTGAACCAGTCGATCAAACTCTCAAAATTTTTGGAGTCGGATACTCTGGAAAAAATACTTCTCATAGAAAACCTTTCTAAATTCTTCCCATGTAAAAGGTACATCATTTGGTCCTAACTTTCCAATTTTCATCTCCCACCAATCGCTACCTCACCTTGTAACATAAACGTGACCTTATCCTCAACAGGACATCTCAAAGCATGGAAAACTTTCTCTATTGCTTTTAGCCAGCTTTCTGCTTTCATAGGATCTGAGGTCCCTGAGAATGTCGGTGGTGCATATTTTTTGAAGTCTAATAAATTGATCTGACGTTCATACTGATTTTTAGCTCTTTGTTGCTGCTGGGACTGTCGCTCCTGAAATATTTGTTGTATGATCTGCTGTTGTTGTCCCTGTTGCACCTCCAATATCCTCCTCATATCTTTCCTCGCAGCCAATTATTGTTGAACCAATACTTGCATTAACTGAGCTGCAGTAATTTGTTCCCCAAGTTGAATTTCAGGTTCTCCTGGAGTTTCTTCCCCAGGAGTGACCTCTGCAGGCTCTTAGGATGTTCTTGTTGTGGTGCATCATCATTCGATGAGGGTGGAGCACTTTCTTGTGGTGTAGCTGGCTCCCAAGCATTAGACCCATCCGCAAAACGAGTAGGTCTCCGATTTCGCCCATGCTCAGTCCCTCTTGCCATGTCAACCTACACAGTTTCACTTTAGTCAAGAATTTAAGAATAATATTTCATATTAGTCAATTTTCATCTAAAAGTCTATCCATATACTCTCTTTCTAAAATAAACCTTAGGATTCCTAAACCTAAGCTCTGATACCACTCTGTCACGCCCCAAACCCAGCACCTGAGTTGGGCACGAGACACGGCCACACAAACCCTAGAGCAGCGCCCTAGGATCATGTAAGGCTTATTAATTTAACACTTTAAAAATTTTAAATAACCAAATAAATACCAAATCAATCCACCGAGCCAAAATTTTAAATCAAATGTAAACTTTGTTCAATACAATTTATTCAAATATTCATTGGTATCAGAAAACTTAAACTAACTAAACTACTAAAGGCTTTTGCTCTTATTTGCTCTCGCCCAAACCGTCCAAACTAATCATCCTGTAAGTCTGAAAAAAAATAAGAAGGAAATATGAGCTTCTCCAGCTCAGTAAGAATCACTGCACATGTACATCAAACTAGTAGATAAAATTAATATTTCTAAAATCAATACAATTGAGAAAACTCATAGGTATATAATAACTGAATATTGTCACAAATATGCATATGTATCATCATACATCATCAGGTGAAATCTTCATTCATTGTTTGAATTTCATATTATATGTTTCATTTTTCACATCTTCGAAATGACAACCTTTTATTCCTTTTTGGCTTTGGACTAACCAGGATCATGCGACGATCTTTTATTCGGATCGATTTCTATGATCTTCCTCGGATCGAACTATTTATGATCTTTCTCGGATCAAGTGGCCGTGATCTTTCTCGGATCAAATTATTCATGATCTTTCTCGGATCAAGTTCTTCCACACATAAGCCTATGGAGGCTGTCCCAGGCATAAGCTCCTGGCAAGCTATTCCACATGACAAGGCCAGTCCAAACCATATTTCTCTTTCTCTTTATTTTTCATGAAATTATAATATTTGACTTCATTAATCAATTCAAATTTTGCAGTGTACTCAAAATAAACATGTCATAACTATATAATCATGCCATCATATGCGTTGATGAAAATATATTCATGCTCGCAACCACACAAGTAAATATCAATATTTTACATATAATAATTTTATTGATCTCAAATCCAACGATGCAAAACTAACAGTAAAATAATATATACATGTGATGATGATCATGTATAATGATTCTTACCTCGATCAATGAGAAATTAATTTCACAGCCTTATAGTCTGAAAATCAAACCCTACTCGTTGTTCCTCTGGTTGTTGGACTGTTCTCCTATCAAACAAGACAATTTAATTTAACCAATAAATTTTCTAATATATATATATATATATATATATATATATATATATATATATATTGAGGTTTATCTGACTCTTACCCATGTCCCCCTTTTTTTTATTTTATTTTATTATATATATATATATGTATGTATATATATACTTATATTATATATATATATATTTGATTTTTATTTATTATTTTTATTTATTTATATGTATATGCATGTATATATATATAATTATATTATATATATATATTTATTTATATATTATTATTATTATTATTTTATTTAGAGAAGAGAGAAGAGGCTTCTTCTTCTTCTCTTCCCCACGGTCAAAAACAGGGAACCCGCGCTCTTTCCGAGCGCCTTTCCCACATCCGGCTAGGTGAGCCACCTCCGGCCACCCTTTCCGGCAAGGACTCGACGGCGGCGAGCTACCATCTCGGTGGCAGTGCCACCATCCTTGTTGCCGGCGGCAGAAAAGAAGAGAAAAAAATAACACAAACAGGGTATCCCTGTTTGAACCCGAACCGGCACCTTACCGGCTTCCACGTTCACCGACGATCGGAGGATCAATAGGGGACGAAGAATACCTTGCTCCGGCATCCAAAGTTAGCTCCGACGACCTCTCTCTCTTCCTATCAGCCACCCACGGTAATCCTTGAGAAAATCTCTCAAATCCCTTGATTTTCTTTGAAATTTTTGTTGTAAATTCCTAAAGGAAGGATGGGGGATCTTATAGTGGAGGTTTCCTACCCTAACCGGACTCTTTGAGTCCGATTTTGCCGGAAATGGGAAGGAAGAAGACTCCGGCTAGGAGTCTTCCTCCTCTGCATTATTTTTATTTTTATTTTTTATTTTTTATTTTTGTTGTTGTTGTTGCGCCGACTGGGCTACGGGCCTAAATAACTGGGCCGTTACACATATATTGGTCAAAATCCATTAGGTGTTGCTGTTCTTGAAAGTAATTTGAGTAGTGATAGAGAACTGTCCATAATGAAGAGGAGAGGCGTCAATGAATATGATGTTCCAATATGTGGGCAGCCCTCCACGAGGACCACTGGCATCATGGACTTGCCATTGATCGAATGATATCCTGCGAGCAGATCGAAGGAGATGAACATTAAAGGATTGATGTTTAGTCTCCTGAAAACAGACCACACCCAGCCTTTAGAGTCCATGACTAAGTTTTTGATTAGTCTTCTTTTGGATGCGAGGCCCATGCCACGAACGTTCTAGCATAAGATGGTCATAGAGGCACAGGGAACACTCCAACATGCACTGTCAAAATGGGGAGACTTTTGAATGGAAGAGAGAGCGCAGTGAACGTCCATTAGTACGTAGAGGTGCAAGAGATATGGAATGACCAAAACCAGAGCCAGACATGCTACAAGCTGATCAGAATAGAACAGAGCCAACTCCTGCACTGAAGTACAAAGATTCTACAGTGCATCCCATGCATTGCCATTTTATGGTACAAGATACCAGTGCTATTGAGTCATTGGATATAGAAAAAGTAGTAGAATAGAGTAAGACAGTGCACTATCGAATACGAAGAGACGATCCATCCTCACGAAGCATGAAGTTGACAAAATGATCCAAAAGACCCATTTTTAATAGCTGTAGAGGCATCGAGCTCAGCATGGACGAAGCAAGACTCAATTAGACCATCCTAGAGATGGTTTTCTGCTTCCGTGCGTTGCCCACTTTGTACCTCTTCATTTCCATGGATTTGAGATGGGTTTTCTTGATTACCATATGTCACTCTTTCTTACTCAGCTGAATTATGACATGGGATACATGGATTAATTCATGATAAGCTGACATATTTAGCATAAATATGAGAATGTTTTTATTAGGTATGGTGCATTAGAATGCACTGAATTCTGGGAAAAGCACCTCTGTGTATGCATGCATACATGTGCAGTCCTATGATTTTTCATCTATTTAATTTGGGCCTTTCCTGCACAGCTTAGGTGGAAGGCAAAGAAAGCCTCCTTTGCGTGCACACACATGCAACATTGGCTTGTGCAACTGCATGCATTCATGCGCGCGTCCATGCACGTACGTGTATGGATGTAAGATGTATAAAAGCATGCAAACGGACAGATGCATTAATTATTTACAAATAGTTGCTGCATCAATCTACATTGTAAAAGGAAAAATGAAAAGTAATTATCTGCTTCTTCTTCTTCTTCTTGAACCAAGATTGGATGTTTTTTATTCTTTGGACTAGGAGGGTTCTGCCTATCATTATCCATTTGGCTTCTCATATGCATCCCAAGTTCAATGCTAGCATGCACATGTGTCTTGATATGCAGACATATATGTACTTTGTGATAAAAGCCTAACATGATTTCTTTGTCTTCTTTTTTTTGAGATGAAATGAGAGGAGTAAGATACTCCCGACATCGATATATTAATATAAGATAGTAGTTACAGTGAGAGAGTTGGGTACACAGTTACAAAAGTTGGGTGCAAGGAGGAAAGCTAAAACAGGAAAGCAGCTTGATGTTTTAGGAGGCACGTGGAACAATCCCCCGCAAGTACAAAGAGAAGATGTCACCTAGCATATTTTTGTGTGAGGTTGATATCTACCCGGCTCGCGCAGACGTCCACGCGTCTAGATGAGGAAAACTGCATGGGAGCTGACGTTAGCTCCGTTAGATCCAAGAGAATAAACTCCGACCTTTTGGGTGCAACAAGGGGAGGAAACTCGCAGTGCTAAGAGCGATTCTGCCGTTCTTGCTGGTAAACAAAACCGAGAAGGCTGTTTGCCCTTGAGTGAGCATAACCAATAGTTACACCGTATGCGGAGGGAGTTGGGAAATCAAGAACTGAAAATTTGGGTGGGGGACAACCGATGTCCAGCTTACGAATGTGCGAATCGCTTGTGCTGCCACACTAGGAGGCATGTTAGCCTGGAAATGGAAGACTCGGAGGTAACGCTCTTTCCAGATGCACCATATTGAGGTTATGAGCAGGCATTCTGAGGCCGGGGATTGAGTTTTAACAAGATGCATGTGAATGCCTCCACGAGTTCCAAATTTCAGTGATTGATGATGGGAGCTCGGGGACATTGAGGTTAGAAGAATGAGACGCCAGTAAGTATCGGAGAATTTACACTGCACCAAGAGATGATTTATAGATTCTTCATGTTCATCACCAAGAGGACAACTCCCGTTTAAGTTGAGACCTCTTTTGAGCAAGTTCTCTCTCGTCAAAGTTCTGTCATGATAGCAAAACCAGAAGAAGAGTTTTGCTTTCTCAGGAATTGGAAGTTTCCAAAGGCCTTTGCCAATACTGGAGATAATTCCACCGTGCACTGAGAAGTCGTAACATGACTTTACTCGGTGGAAACCATTTGTGTTCCACTTCCAGACCCATGAGTCTCATTCTGATGAGAGAGATATTGGCTGTAGGACAATTAGAAGATGTTGAAGCTCTCTATTAGCTTTGTTTACCACCTTGATGAAATTTGGGAGGAGATTGAAGTGGAGAATGAGATCTCTAAAGTAGATAAATTACATAAACCAATACATAAACCAATAAATTACATAAATTACATAAATTGAAGTGGAGAATGAGATCTCTAAAGTTGTTTACCCAACATACAACTAAACCAATACTTACATAACTTAAAAATTAAAAAGAACAAACATTACATTTTTAACACTCCCCTTTAATGGTTGTTTTTGAATGCCCATGAGATCTCTAAAGTAGATAAATTTCTCTTTGGGTAATATCTTAGTGAAGATATCCACCACTTGATCTTGAGTCCTCATATACTTCAACATCTTTTTTTTCTACCACATCTCTTATAAAATGGTACTTGATTTTAATATGTTTTGAGCTGCTATGATAGATAGAATTCTTTATCATAGAGATGGTAAACTTGTCACAAAGTAGTGTAGTGGCTTCTTTTTGCTTCTCACCCACATCGTTTAGTATTTTTTTCAACCAAATTATTTATTGTGCTGCCAAAGTAGTTGAGATATATTCGACTTCCGTAAATGACAATGCCACAATGTCTTGCTTCTTTGATGCCCAACATATGATACCGGATCTAAAAGAAAATGCATAGCTCGATGTGCTCTTCATATCATCAATGCTTTCAATCCAATCACTATCACAAAATCCAAATAACTTTACATGGTCATTTATGCTCATTTCATACATGATGCCATAATCTTTAATGCTTTTGATGTATCTCAAGGCTCTTTTTGCTACCCCAAAGTAGACCTTGCTTGGCTTTTGTATGAATATAGAAAGTAAACTTGATGCAAACATTATATCCGATCTTATAGTTGTGAGATACAATAAGCTTCCAATAATGCTTTTATATAGTGGTGCATTGGCTTCACCACTTTCATTTTTTTTTATGAACTTCTCATTTACCATCAAAGATGTTGCTGTAACATTGTAATTCTCCATTTTGAACTTCTTGAGTATGCTTTCTACATACTTCTTTTGACAAATAAAAATACAATCTTCTCTTGGTTTGATTTTAATTTTTAAAAAATGATAGAGTAAATTCATATTATTCATTTCATATCTTCTCATTATATCACTTTTGAAAGCTAAAATCATATTCTTATTGTTACCAGTAATGATCAAATCATCAACATAAAGAAAGACAATGAGAATGTCATTACCTTGCTTTTTCATATAAAGTGTTAGTTCACTTAGACTTCTTTAAAAATTTTTTCATTAAAGTAGGCATCAATTTGAGAATATCATACTCGGGGTACTTGCTTCAACCCATACAATGCTTTCTTCAACTTGTACACTTGGCTTTCTTGACCTTTGATGATGAAGTCTTGAGGTTGTTCTACATAAATTTCTTCCTCCAGTATCCCATTCAAAAATATCGATTTTACATCAAGTTGGTATAGTTTTCAACCTTTTGTGCCGCCATAAAAATTTCTTGATAATCAATCTCGGATAGTTGAAAGTACTTTTTTACTACCAATCTTACTTTGTATCTTTGAATGGATTCATCTGGATTGTGTTTTATTTTATAGATCTACTTCAAGCCAATGACTTTCCTATTATTTGGTTTCTCCACTAGCTTTCAAGTTTTGTTCTTCTCAATCACATCAATTTTTTCTTGCATTGTTTTGCTCCACACATCTTCATGTATAGCTTTTTCATAAGTTTTAGGCTCAATCATACAAAAATTATAAATGGCATAAATGTCACTTAGGCTTCTCATTCTTGTGAGAGTAGAATTTAGAGATGAGCTTGAGCTTGAAGTTGGTGATGGACTTATACTTGGAGAAGTTTGTGGTGAACCTTCATCCTCATTTTTTTCATTTTGGACATCATAAATTTTTTCATCAAAAGTAATAATATTTTCTTTAACTTTCTTATCCTTCCAATCCTAAGTAGCCTTCTCATTGAAAAGAATATCTCTTTTTATGATCACTTTATTGTGCTTCAAGCTAAAAAGTCTATAGCCTTTTAATTATTAACTATAGCCAACAAAGATGTATTTTTCACTTACTTCATCAAGTTTGTGCCTCCTCTCTTTTGGAACATGTGCATAGCATACACATCCAAAGACTTTGAAATGCTTCATCGAAGGCTTTCTATCGGACCAATCTTCAAATGGTGTCTTATTTTGGAGAGCTTTTGTTGGACATCTATTCATCAAGTACACCGTCATGTACATCACCTCCGTCCAAAAAAAATTTGAAAGGCCTTTATCTTTGACCATAGATCTAGCCATCTCAAAAATAGTATGTGTTGGGTATAAAATACCCTCAGCCGAAACTCCTAGCGGAGTCGACGACGGAACCGACGACGGAACGGAACAGCTCCGCCCGGACTCCTACGGGAGCCGGGCTCCGCCTTCGACTTCGAGCAGCACGGCTCCGCCCGGACTCCTATGGGAGCCGGGCCCCGCCTTCGACTTCGAGCAGCACGGCTCCGCCCGGACTCCTACGGGAGCCGGGCTCCGCCTTCGACTTCGAGCAGCACGGCTCCGCCCGGACTCCTACGGGAGCCGGGCTCCGCCTTCGACTTCGAGCAGCACGGCTCCGCCCGGACTCCTACGGGAGCCGGGCCCCGCCTTCGACTTCGAGCAGCACGGCTCCGCCCGGACTCCTACGGGAGCCGGGCTCCGCCTCCGACATCAACTGCAGCATGGCTCCGCCCGGACTCCTACGGGAGCCGGGCTTCGCTCTCAGTATCAGCTGCCGGTAAGCTCCGTCCGGACTCCTACGGGAGCCGGACTTCATCTTTAACTTTGATTGCAGAGGACTTCGCCCGGACTCCTACGGGAGCCGGGTTCCGCTTCCAGTATCCACTACGGGTAAGCTCCGTCCGGACTCCTACGGGAGCCGGACTCCACCCACGACCCCAACCGAAAGGAGGGCCCCTCCCAGACTTCTACAGAAGTCGGACTCCGACCGCTGCCAAGCCTCGATCGACAGATCCGCACCCCCTGGCAGATCATAATAACAACCATGTTTCTGTTCCACTTCCTATAGCGGATTCCGCGCGGCCCCATCACCCCCTGCGGCGGACCCAATACTCTCTGACAGGTTGTGTCAACGGCCACGATTCTGCTCCGCTCCCTGCGGCAGGTGCTGTACGATTCCACTACTCACTGACAACTAGCAGCAACGGACGCCGCTCCACTACCTGCAACAGGCCCTACGTGGCGGGCTATGACAATGGCCACGAGTCTACCCCACTACTCTTCGCAATAAATTCCCCTGACCATGGGCGGCCCACTACCAGACGGTTACAAATGTCGCCATCAATCCGTTGTCTCCTCCGCCTATAAAAGGCGGACCCAGATACGTTATTCTCTAAGCTCATTTTCTTATCTCAAAACTCTGCTAAATTCTCCATTCGAGCACTCCATTCTTGTTGAGGCAGAGAACTGACTTGAGCGTCGGAGGGTCTTGCCGGAGCAACCCCACCTCCGGTTTAGACTTCCCTTGCAGGTCCCGGTGGCGACCGCGGCTTCCCCGACTCCAGCTTCTCCGGCGCAAGCAGATTTTTGCTCCAACAGGATTGGCGCTAGAAGGAGGGCTGTGTCTTCGCAGCACCCTTGTTCTTAAAGGAGCGCTCAACGGATCCGCTTCCGGCCATCTTTTCTGGTGCCCAATCCTCCTTCCTTCATCTGATGCCCTCTCATGAGGTCTCTGCACAACTACCTCTGGCTATGGTTGCCGATAAAGGGTGGTCGGATGACCGGTCTCCGCCGGATTCCGTCAACGTCATCTCGGGGGAATCCCGGTGGGAGGCAATCAGCACACCAGCCGCGTCCCTCAAGCGGCAAAAAGTTGAAGAGCCCATAGCCTTCACTGAAGAAGACGCCCAGGGAGTCCAATTCCCTCATAACGACGCGGTCGTAGTTTCCTTAAACATAGCAAATTACGACGTCCATCGCATTCTCGTCGACAACGGAAGTTCGGCCAACATCTTGTTCTACAACGCCTTCTCAAGAATGGCCACTCTTGGCGGTCATCTAAGGCCGATTTGCTCCCCCTTAATAGGGTTTACCGGTGACGCCGTTCTGACGGAAGGAATGATAGCTCTAACTGTGACCGCGGGTCAGCATCCAAAGCAATCCAGAGCTCTGATAAATTTTCTGGTGGTAAAGGCGCCATCTGCCTACAATGCAATTCTTGGCCGACCCGGCCTCAATGCCCTCAGAGCTGTTGTTTCAACCTACCATTTGAAATTGAAGTTCCCCACCAGCCAGGGGATCGGAGAAGTCCGGGGAGACCAAGCGCTGGCCAGGCATTGCTACAACATTGCCTTGCAAAGAAACGATCAAGCGGACCTCTGTCCGATCGACGGATTGGATGCGCGCGATGACCTCACTGAAGAGAGGGGCGGTCCAATCGAAGACCTAATACCAATTCCTTTGAATGATGGGAATGCGGAGCATGTGGTGTTAATTGGCTCCAACCTGGAGGAGGAGGTGCGGACGCGTCTTGTGGATTTCCTCCGAAGGAATGCGGACGTTTTCGCATGGGTCCCGACGGATATGTCGGGGATCGACACAGAAGTCATGGAACATCATCTGGCGGTCGACCCTAAACATCGGCCGACGAAAGAAAAAATCGGAGTCATGCCCCGGAGAGGCAGAAGGCAATAGCCGAGGAAGTGGATAAGCTTCTCAAGGCCGGATTTATCAAAGAAGTCAATTATCCTGAGTGGATCTCCAATGTTGTTCTGGTCAAGAAAGCAAACGGCAAGTGGAGGATGTGTATCGACTTCAAAAAGCTGAATAAGGCTTGTCCAAAAGACAGCTACCCCCTTCCCAGGATCGACCAACTGGTGGATGCTACCTTAGGCCATGAGCTCCTCACTTTTATGGACGCGTTCTCCGACTATAACCAGATTAGAATGGCATCGAAAGATGAAGAAAGGACAGCTTTTATCACTAATCGCGGCCTCTACTGCTACAGGGTCATGCCATTTGGCCTCAAGAATGCAGGCGCAACCTATCAGCGACTGGTAAACAAAATCTTCAAAGAGCAGATCGGCCGAAACATGGAGGTGTACGTGGACGATATGCTTGTGAAAAGCAGGTCTTCCAGAAATCATGTCGCCGATCTCGAGGAAACTTTTGGCGCTCTTCAAAAGTACAGAATGAAGCTGAACCCGATCAAATACGCTTTTGGGGTAACCTCAGGAAAGTTCCTGGGCTTCATGGTATCGGGGTGCGGGATTGAGGCCAATCCAGAGAAAATTCGCGCCATCCAAGAGATGACCGCCCCAAGGTCGATCAAGGAGGTTCAGTGCCTCACGGGAAGGATTGCAGCTCTTAATCGCTTTGTCGCGAGGTCGGCCGAACGATGTTTGCCTTTCTTTCAAACCCTCAAGCAGCCGAAGAATTTCTGTTGGACCTCTGAATGCCAACAGGCATTCGAAGAATTAAAAGGCTACCTTAGCTCACCCCCACTGCTGGCGAAGCCCGAACCGGGGGAGGAATTATTTTTGTACCTGGCAGTCTCTCCTACAGCCCTCGCAGCTGTCCTTGTCAAAGAAGAAATGAAAGTCCAGCGGCCGGTCTACTACATTAGCCGTGCGCTGAGGGACGCCGAGACCAGGTATACTAAATTAGAAAAACTGACTTACGCCTTGTTGATTGCAGCTCGGAGACTCTGACCTTATTTTCAAAGGCACACGGTGACGCTACTCACCGATCAACCGATCAAGGCGGTTTTGCACCGAGCTGATACCTCTGGAAGAATGGCAAAATGGGCAATCGAGCTCACAGAATTCGACATCAACTACAAACCTAGACCAGCAATAAAGGCCCAAATATTGACGGATTTCATAGTGGAGTGCACCATCCCTGAGGAGGCCGAACCGGAGCAAAGCAAAGTTGACGACCCGAAGACTCGATCGAACTCCCCCAACGAAGAAATCAGTACCTCCGATTGCTTTTGGACCCTCTATGTGGACGGATCTTCCAACATGGCGGGCGCAGGTGCAGGACTGATCTTGGTCAGCCTGGAGGGAGTCGTCGCGGAGTACGCTCTGCGTTTCGAGTTCCCCGCAACAAACAATGGAGCAGAATACGAAGCTCTGATTGCAGATTAAGGGTCGCCAAAGAGCTTGGAATAGATCAACTCCGGGTGCACAGCGACTCCCAACTTGTGGTGGGGCAAGTCAGCGGGAGATATGAAGCACGGGAGGACAGCATGGCCAAATATCTTGAGAAAGTGAAGGAGTTCACCCCTACCTTTAGCAGTTTCGACATCAGGCAAATTCCAAGGTCGGAAAATACCAGAGCCGATCTTCTCTCCAAGCTGGCGACATCGGCTCCGGCCGAATTGCCCAAAAGGTCCTCTTTGAAGTTCTAAAACATCCGAGTACGGAAGAACCGCGGCCCGTAATGGAAATCGACCACGAGCCCAGTTGGGTCGATCCGCTGATAACCTATCTTAGAGATGGACTTCTCCCCCAGGACGCGAAAGAAGCCCGGAAGCTCCGAAATCAAGCCTCCCGGTACATCCTTTATGAGGGCAAATTGTACAAAAGATCATACTCCTTGCCCCTCTTAAGGTGTCTCCGGTCCTCAGAAGCTGACTACGCTTTATGGGAAGTACACGAGGGAGCCTGCGGAAACCATCTGGGAGCCAGATCTTTATCCCACAAGTTACTCCGCCAAGGATACTACTGGCCAACAATGCACCGTGATTCGATCGAATATGTCAAGAAGTGTGATCGATACCAGAGATACGCCAACGTCCAGAGACAACCCGCTACCGAGCTCACACCCTTGAGTGCCCCATGGCCTTTTGCACAGTGGGGGATGGATATTCTTGGCCCCTTTCCCATGGCGTCCGGTCAAAGAAAGTTTCTCCTTGTAGCGATCGACTACTTCACCAAATGGGTCGAGGCCGAGCCACTAGCAAAAATCACAGAAGCGAAAGTGCAGGATTTCGTCTGGAAATCAATCGTATGCAGTTCGGTTTGCCTAGAACCCTAATCACTGATAATGGACGGCAATTCGCGGGAGACAGATTCGCTGAATTCTGTGAAGATCTAAACATCTCCCACAACTTCACATCAGTGGCCCATCCTCAGGCGAACGGCGAAGCTGAGGTAACTAACAGAACCCTTTTGCAGGGGATTAAGACAAGGCTCGAAAAAGCAAAAGAAACTTGGGCGGACGAACTTTATCATGTGCTATGGGCGTATCGAACCACCCAGAGGTTGCCTACAGGGGAGACTCCCTTTGCTTTAACCTTTGTACGGAAGCCGTCATCCCGATCGAGCTTAAACTCCCGTCGGCACGAGTCGCGGCATTCGACGAACCCCAAAACGCACAAAGTCTCAGAGCCAACCTCGACCTGCTGGAAGAAAGGCGGGAGATTGCTCAGGTTCGAATGGCAGCCTACAGACAGAAAGTTGCCCGATATTACAACGCCCGAGTCAAGAACAAGGCATTTAAAGCAGGAGATCTAGTGCTCCGACGAGCTGCTGTCTTGCAACCACAGGGCCAGGGGAAACTTGCCCCAAACTGGGAGGGACCTTACGAGGTCAAGGAAGTAGTCCGGCCTGGAACTTATTACCTTAAGGAGCTCGGAGGAGCTGACCTCCCGCGACCATGGAACTCAGAAAACTTACGGATGTACTACCAGTAATTTCGTCCTAATCAAAAAATACGTGCCCATATGTCTTGGGACAATTCAAACAAACTGTATCAAAAACAAGAGGGGCAACCTCTTAAAGTCGAAGGCCCGGTTCTTTTAGACCGGATGGGGGGAGAGGCCTCGCAACGCCCATATGTGCCCCCACAGCCCTGTTAGGGATAGGAGGAGAACCTCGCCCTAACTTGAGCGAAGTCGAAGCCTGGTTCTTTTAGACCAGATGGGGGGAGAGGCCTTACAACGCCCTAATGTGCCCCCACAGCCTTGTTAGGGATAGGAGGAGAACCTCGCCCTAACTTGAGCAAAGTCGAAGACCCGATTCTTTTAGACCGGATGGGGGGAGAGGCCTTACAACGCCCTAATGTGCCCCCGCAGCCCTGTTAGGGACAGGAGGAGAACCTCGTCCTAACTTGAGCAAAGTCGAAGACCCGGTTCTTTTAGACCGGATGGGGGGAGAGGCCTTACAACGCCCCAATGTGCCCCCACAGCCGTGTCAGGAATAGGAGGAGAACCTCGTCCTGACTCGAAGACCCGGTTCTTTTAGACCGGATGGGGGAGAGACCCCACAGCACCCTAAAGCGCCCCCGCAAGCCAGGCTGGTAACGCAAGGAGGACCTCGCACCGGCCTGAGCAAAATGAAAGGTCCGGACTCCTACGGGAGCCGGGTTTCAACGACAAAGAAGACTTCACCCGGACTCCTACGGGAGCCGGGTTCCAGCGACAAAGAAAACTTCACCAGGACTCCTACGGGAGCCGGGTTCCAACGACAAAGAAGACTTCACCCGGACTCCTACGGGAGCCGGGTTCCAGCGACAAAGAAAACTTCACCCGGACTCCTACGGGAGACGGGTTCCAACGACAAAAAAAATTCCACCCGGACTCCTAGGGGAGCCGGGCTCCATCGCCGACATCAGCTACAGGACAACCCCGCCCGGACTTCTACGGAAGCCGGACTTTGCCTATGACTTTGATTGCAGGAAAACTTTGCCCTGGCCCCTATGAGAGCCAAGCTACTCCAACTTCAGGAGGACTTCTCCGCTCGGATTCTCGAGGGAGCCGAACTTAGCTCCGACTTCAACAGAGAAAAAACCCAAGCAAAAAGGAAAGCAAACAGTGCCCGAAGGCAACGGAAGCCTGAACCCCCAACTTCAAGCCCTAGGAGGGACTTCGGGCCCGAAGGGCCCCAAGCGAACCTGCAGCCGTCGACGGAATGACAATCGGGTATCTTCGAACGGCGTGAGAACCGAAAAGTAGCTCGGCAAACGACAACCCCACATGAACTGAATAGGTCGCCGACGACCTTGGGACGACAATGAAGAAATTGACAGACAACTATTTAATGCGAGATGCAGACGGGGTAACAAAATCTCTTTTTCATTTAACAAGAGTATACGTTACAGAACCCGGTGGGTCAGAAAAAAAGAAAAAGAAGATACACGTCATTACAAGTCTCGCAAGCACGGTTCGGGCAGGATGAACCGGAGGCCGCTCCGAGCTACGAACTCCTCTCTCCATCTCTCAGTCGCGTTCTCCAGTGCGTGTAACAGCTCTCGCTCCATCTCGCCTCATTCTGTTTCCGAAGTCCCAACCCTAGCGGGAAAGGGGTGGGATAGATCTCCGGAGGCGGTAAGGGCAACGACGGCAGTAGCGAAGACCTGTTTCAAGAAGAACCGGAGTCACCTCGGAAGCGGTAGCAATGCCAGAGATGTGCCTCATCTCCGAATGCCCCACAACAGCCGCCACCCAAAATGCTCCGGCAAGGTCGGCATGCGCTACTTCCACCGTCTCCGCAACAAGTTCCACTGCCCCGCCATCGACGCCGACCGCCTCCGGTCCCTCGGCCCCGACGGTGTTAAGGATCCCGTCATGGCTTATGACGGCAGCTCTGCCCTCTTGATCGGTGTCACCCCGCCTTGCTGCTCTGAAATTCGCGGGCAGAATAACTTCACCGACAGCCTCCGTTATTAAACCCCTGTTGCTGAAGGAATTCTTCCTCGAGCCCCCTTTAAAACGATGGAGATTCTCGCGGCCGCCGTTCTCCTCCTCACCTTCCTCCAAGCCCTAAAAATCCCCTCAAGGATGGCTTCCGGGGTAGAGGACATGGTGCAGGGACCCTCAGAGAAGAATTGGGGGGCTGAAGGAGGCAAGGACTGGTGCGAGGGAAGCAAGACCCTCAGGGGAAAGAAAAGCGCCAGCATGAAGCCATGAAAGGACTGAGGGGTTTAAATAGCCGACGGATCCTGGCGCAGTTATGACGGCGAGTATTCCTGGGCCAGCTGGTGTGTGCCGCATGTCGCGCTTATCCGCTTCATTGTATCGAGGGTTGACCGCTCGCAAATTCCCATGGCACGGCGCTTGGGATCGCGTTTCAACAGGGGTTCCGAAGAGAATCTTCAGGTCACCTTCACCGAAAAGCGGACTCTGACGTACACACATTAAATGCCAAAATATCTGGAGGCGGCAGTGCGCAGGATTCGAAGGGACGGTTCCGGCTGTACCATCTCGCTCTCTGTACTTCCTTCGTTTGAAATTCAAACTCGGAAGTAGGGGGACTAGTGTTGGGTATAAAATACCCTCAGCCGAAATCCCTAGCGGAGTCGACGACGGAACCGACGACGGAACGGAACAGCTCCGCCCGGACTCCTACGGGAGCCGGGCTCCGCCTTCGACTTCGAGCAGCACGGCTCCGCCCGGACTCCTACGGGAGCCGGGCTCCGCCTTCGACTTCGAGCAGCACGGCTCCGCCCGGACTCCTACGGGAGCCGGGCTCCGCCTTCGACTTCGAGCAGCACGGCTCCGCCCGGACTCCTACAGGAGCCGGGCTCTGCCTTCGACTTCGAGCCGGCTCCGCCTTCGACTTCGAGCAGCACGGCTCCGCCCAGACTCCTACGGGAGCCGGGCTCCGCCTTCGACTTCGAGCAGCACGGCTCCGCCCGGACTCCTATGGGAGCCGGGCCCCGCCTTCGACTTCGAGCAGCACGGCTCCGCCCGGACTCCTACGGGAGTCGGGCTCCGCCTCCGACATCAACTGCAGCATGGCTCCGCCCGGACTCCTACGGGAGTCGGGCTCCGCTCTCAGTATCAGCTGCCGGTAAGCTCCGTCCGGACTCCTACGGGAGCCGGACTTCATCTTTAACTTTGATTGCAGAGGACTCCGCCCGGACTCCAACGGGAGCCGGGTTCCGCTTCCAGTATCCACTATGGGTAAGCTCCGTCCGGACTCCTACGGGAGCCGGACTCCACCCACAACCCCAACCGAAAGGAGGGCCCCTCCCGGACTTCTACAGAGGCCGGACTCCGACCGCTGCCAAGCCTCGATCGACAGATCCGCGCCCCCTGGCAGATCACAATAACAACCATGTTTCTGTTCCACTTCCTATAGCGGATTCCGTGCGGCCCCATCACCCCCTGCGGCGGACCCAATACTCTCTGACAGGCTGTGTCAACAGCCACGATTTTGCTCCGCTCCCTGCGACAGGTGCTGCACGATTTCACTACTCACTGACAACTAGCAGCAACGGATGCCGCTCCACTACCTGCAACAGGCCCTACGTGGCGGGCTATGAGAATGGCCACGAGTCTACCCCACTACTCTTCGCAATAAATTTCTCTGACCATGGACGGCCCACTACCAGACGGTTACAAATGTCGTCATCAATCCGTTGTCTCCTCCGCCTATAAAAGACGGATCCAGATACGTTATTCTCTAAGCTCATTTTCTTATCTCAAAACTCTGCTAAATTCTCCGTTCGAGCACTCCATTCTTGTTGAGGCAGAGAACTGACTTGAGCGTCGGAGGATCTTGCCGGAGCAACCCCACCTCCGGTTTAGACTTCCCTTGCAGGTCCCGGTGGCGACCGCGGCTTTCCCGACTCCAGCTTCTCCGGTGCAAGCAGATTTTTGCTCCAACAGTATGGTTCTTTCATTCGGCAACTCCATTTTGTTCCAGTGTATAGCCAACAATCAATTATCTTTGCAAACCAACATCTTCACAAAATTTTTCAAATTCGTTTGAGTCATATTCACCACCTCTATCACTTCTTAGCACCTTGATATAGTGCTTACTTTGTCTTTCTATAAGATTTTTGAACTTCTTGAAGATGGTAAATGCCTCAGACTTATGCCTCATAAAGTATACCCATATCATTCTTGAGTAGTCATCAATGAAGATAATGAAATAGATATTACTGGCATGAGAAGGAGTTTTCATAGGTCTACATATGTGGGTGTGAACAAGCTCCAATGGTACCTCTCGGTATTATTTTCTAAGTGCACATCCTTTACAAATTTCATTTCTATCTTGTATTGCTGGTAGATCATACACCATATTCATTTGATGTAGACTTCTCAAGCTTTAAAAGTTCAAGTGTCCATACCTTTTGTGCCATAACCATGACTCATCATTCACCTCCATCTTTCATGCAATATTCTTTGTATAGTACAAAATAAAAAGAAAGCTTCTACTTTTCTCCATGTTGATATTTGCCATAAGTTGCTTTTTCTCTTCTTTGTCATATATCTTGTATCTATTATTTTCAAAGTGCATTATGTGCCCATGCTCAATCAATTGTCCCTTTACCTCTTGTTTGGACTAGTGCACTATTTTTCATCTTGACTTGTGAGATTGAAGAACTATCAATGTCAACAAAGATGAACTTATCACCAATCATGTAGTTGCTACATCTACTATCAAGGTATCATATATCATTTTTTTATTCCTCTATGATTTGACATGCATAGAATGTGCATTGACCATCTTCATTTTCTTTGGAGAAGTATACTTGCTCACTTGTTTGGTACCTACAATCTTTTTGAATATGGTCAAATTTTTTTGCAATTATAACATCGGAGTTTCCTTTTAAACCAATAATATTTTTCAACATGAGAAGATCTTTTATATATATTGCACCTAAGTTGAGTGCTCTCATCATTTTGACTTCTTAAAAAGTTATTTTTTTTCTTTCCTCTTCCTTTCATATTTTTTTCTCTTCCTCTATTGTGGTTTCCACCTCTAGATGACTCTCCTTTAACTTGTGCATGACTAGACAATTCTCTTTGAGGACTTTTGTCAAACACCTTGAGCTTAGATTGAAAAGTACTTTCTAGTGATAATTCTTTGTGACTAAACAATCATTGCTCATGAGCTTCAAGAGATCCCATCAACTCATTAACACTTAAAATAGAAAGATCTTTAGATTTTTCAATAATAATAACTATGGTATCAAACTTTAGAGGCAAACTAGTTCAAATTTTCTCACATATTCTTTGCTCGGTGATGGTTTCACCATAGCTATTCATTTGATTAACAATCTCCATGATTTTGGAGAAGTAATCCTTCAACTTCTCATTTTCTTGCATTCTCAAATTATCTAACTCTCTTCTTAGAGTTTGAAGTTTGATAGTTCTTACTTTGATATTCTCTTGAAATTTCTCTTGTAAGATGTCTCATATCTCCTTTGATTTGGTGGCTCTAATGATTCTTAAAAAAATCTTGTCAGACACCGCTTGTTGGATGAAGAAGAGGGCTTTGGCATCCTTCTTTTTGTAATCCTTTATTTGCTCCCTTTGTTAGTTAGTTGGAGTGGATGGCTTTTCATACTCACTCTCCATCAAATCTCAAATCTCTTATGAAATAAAGAGAATCTTCATCTTGATGCTCCAATAATCATAGTTTTCTTCATAAAAAATAAGAATAGAAGGTTGATTAATGCTCATACCTATGTTACTTGAACTTACCATAGAGATCTTCTTAAATGATGCTCTCTTTCCACTTGTTGTCTTCAAACTCAAATCTTGTTGATCTTGCTTGCTTTGATACCACTTTTGTTGGCTTTGTTTACTAACTTGATGAAATTTGGGAGGAGATTGAAGTGGAGAATGAGATAAAATTTTTTTGAAGAGAATGTAGATCTAGGATTTTTTCTTTCTTTTTTCTTAGTACATAAGGTCTCTTATGTGTGAGGCTACCACATCCTATAAAAATACATACATCAATACATAAACTACTATGATAATATAAGCCCAACTATATATGAGTCCATATATAAACCTAACATATAACTAAACCAAAACTTACATAATTTAAAAATTAAAAAGAACAAATATTATATTTTAATACTTTTTTGATGCTGTAGAACTCATTGGGTGCCTGAATGATTGGTGAAATGGAGTCTTCCCAAAAAAGTGATTCATCCAACAATTTTGATTCTTGGCAAAGAAGAACAGATTGGGGAACCATCATTTTAATTCACAGTTTCCGATCCAATGACCATGCTAGAAGAGAACGGTACTGCCATCACTGATTTTTGGTGAGAACCATTGTTTGAATAGATCTGATAGCTTTAGAACATTTTTCCAAAAGGGCGAAGCAGTTTGAAGCAAATGTCCTATTGATCCCAACAGAGGTCTTCTTATGTAGCATAATTTTTTAATAAGAAGCACCAGGGTTTATTCGGATGATTGGTGAGTCTCCACCACCATTTCAATAGAAGGGCTTGGTTTAGAATGGAGATGTTTTTAACACCAAGACCTCCATATTTTCTTGGTTTGCAAACTTGATTCCATCTTAACAAGTATTTGATATTACTATTAGACTGTTGGCTGCCCCAAATAAACTATCTACAGAGTCTGTTAATTTTCATTATGACCACTGAGGGAAGTTTTACCACTGACATCCAAAATAATGGTATAGCATTGAGAGTTGAGTTAGTCAAGAGTATTCAGCTCGCAAGAGATTGAGTTTTTTTGTTTCCAACCATCCAATTTTTTTGAGATTTTATTAATAAGGAAAGACCAATCACCTATACACAGCTTGGACTTATGAAGAGCGATACCCAAATAGCAAGTGGGTAGGGTCGAAACCGAGTAGCCTAGCATGGAGGCCAAGGTTTGGGTTAAAGCTTCACTGATGCCTAGACCAATTAGCTGAGTTATTTTGAAATTGATGCTTAATCCAGTAAGCATTTCGAAACTGTGCAGGATCATCTTGAGATAGTTAATATCTAATTTGTTTGCTTTGCAAAAGATTAAAGTGTCATCAGTAAACTGAAGACGCTGTGAGAACCTCTCTAATCCAGAAGGTCCAAACTCATGAATCATTTTTTCTGAAGCGGCTGACTTTAGTATTTTTGCAAGGACATCAGTGATCAATATAAACAACATTGGAGAGAGGGGGTTATCTTGTTTGAGGCCTCTTCGATTACAGAACCATTTACCCACTGAGTTGTTGATGACTAAGGCAGAGTTTGAAGAGTGCAAAAGAATCTTAATCCAATCAATCCATTTTACCAGAAAACCTTTGTGAGACATGAGCTCGAATAGGAAATTCCAGGAGACGCTCAAACTCAATCGATTTTACAGAGTATTGCTGGGAGATTGGACCGTTTGCTGTAAGAGATCAATTCCACGGCAGATATGTAACTTTCAAGAATGTGTCGACCCTTGATGAAAGCCGACTGACAGTCAGAAACTAGTTCATCCAGCTTGGTTTGTAATCTATTCGACAATACTTTTGATATAATTTTGATCAGTCCATTTTCGATGCTGATTGGTCTGAAGTCTTTAACCGTTGCATTATCAGATTTTTTAGGAATTAGAGAAATGTATGTGTAGTTGAGTCTTGAAAATTCACAATGACCACTGTGTAGAGAAGCAAACAATTTGATTATGTCATTACTTACAACATCCCAATATTTCTGGTAGAAAGAGATTTGGAACCCATCGGGTCCTGGAGATTTGTTCTTGGCAAGACTAAATATTGCTGACTTGATCTCATCAGATGAGAATGGAGCAGCCAGGTAACTTAAATCTGAAGTAGAGGGGGGGGGGTAGAGCTTGTCCCAATCTAGATCGATATGCATGTATCCTGAAGTACCAAGAAAGGATTGATAGTAGGAATAGAATGCTTGAGCTATGTCTACATGAGATCTTAAGACAGTATGGTCAAGAAAAATCTCTGAAATCCTATTCCTTCTCATCTTGTTTGAAGCGGATATATGGAAAAATTTAGTATTCCGATCCCCCTCATGAAGCCAAGTATTGCAAGATCTTTGATGCCACATAATCTCCTCTTGTTGCAGGATGGATTCAAGCTGAAGTTTAAGGTCCGCTCTGGATGATCGTTCAGCTGGGTTTAAATTCCTTTGTTCTTCCAACTCATCTAACTCGTTTATTTGTGCTGCAATTCTAATTTTTCTGGTGGTGATATTACCCACAGTTGACTTGCTCCATCTCTTGAGGTTTGTTCTAAGATTTCGGAGTTTAAGAACCAGGTTAGAAGCTGCTTCCACGGCTGATGGGCAGGCAGACCACCATTGTTTTATCAAGCTGTCAATGCCTTCATACCGGTACCAGATATTTTCAAATCGGAACAGCTTTTTAAGAGGACTTAATCTCTGATCCTCAGACTTAAGAGACAAGAGAAGTGGAATGTGATCTGATGTAACCCTGGGTAGTGGAGACAGTGAAGAGGTGGGGAAGGTGTTGTGCCAGTTTAGGGTAACGAGGCATCTGTCGAGTTTTGCCAAGATGGCTTGGTCTGTGAAATTGGACCAAGTGAATCTACGCACTGTTGAATTGATCTCTAGTAGACCTAGTGAGTTGACGAAGTTATTGAAATCATGTGTTGCACGGACACTACCAGAAGCACCCCTTCTCTCAGAAAGATATGCCTGGTAGCGTTGGTCCCAATGAGAGCCCAAGGTAAGCTGATGGAGTTGCCCAGATCCAGCAGCTCAGAGAAGAAAGCAAAATGAGATGCTCGGTCGTAAGGCCCATAGATATTGGTGATAACAAACTTAGTACTGGAATTTGGAAGAGAAAATTCTGTGCTGATCGAGTATCTTCCTTTGTGTATAAGACAACTAGATACAACGTTTTGGTTCCAAGCAGTAAGAAGACCACCAGCAGATCCTACAGCCGCAAGAGTGCGACATCCTTTGAAGGACAGCCCGTAGATTGTTCTCAGAAGCTGATGCGAGAAGTGATTAAGTTTAGTTTCCTGAAGACAAATAATCGAACCATTGCTCGATTTGATTGATTCCCGAACCTGGCATTTTTTTGAAGGTAAGCCCAACCCCCTACCGTTCCAAAATAGGATTAGCATGAGTGCAAAGAGGAGGTTCAACTGAGAAGGGAGAGCAACCGCATGACCATAGAGTCGATCTTTCCAGCCCATCGGAAGAGAAGAGATACTAAACTGAAAATATTTCATTGAGGATGTCCAAATAGAAAGGAGATTACAAAACATCAGTTTATGAAAGAATAGGCCGTGGATAATCGAGCACACCTCGATCCATACAGCATATAAGTACAGCAGAAATAAGATCGTTTTTGTAGAGAAAAGATAACTAGAACAAACGTAGAACGCAAAATAGAAGAGATAATAAAGCAATAAAAATAAGAAAAAAAGAAAGCACACCAGATTTACGTGATTCGGCCTGATTGTTGGCCTACATCTGTGATAGCCCAAAAAACCCAACCCAAACAAAGCCCAGCCCAGCAGACCAAGCCCGAAACGAAAAAAAAAAAAAACAGGGGATCAAAAATCGGGAAGAAGACTCCCGGTAGGAGTCTTCTTCTCCGGCGAAACCCAAGCGAATCAGGAATCCTAGGACCCCTCGGAGTCCTAGGACTCTCTATAAGAAGACCCCTCTCTTTAGAATCGATCCATCGACTCTTTTCCCCTCTTTTCCTCTCCGATTTTCCCAAGAAGAGCCGCGATCCCTTGCCTTGTTCTCGCCGTGACTGCTCTCCGACGAGGCCACCGGAGGTCAAGGTAAGTTTCCTTTTTTTTTCCCTCTTCCTTCCTCTTCCTTCCGTGCTCCTGTGCGCGGCTACCGGTGACGAGAGTCGCCGATTTCGAACGGAAAAGAGACCCTATTTTTGAGCTTTTTTCTTTGGATTTTCCGGCGCCGGCGATCGGAATTGATCGCCGGCCATGCTCCTCCGTGACCGGAGGGGGTGGCCCCCGTCGACCGCCGGCCTCCGCCGCGGCGGCCATGGCCCGAACGGCCGATCAAGGTCGGAGGACCAAGGGTCCCTGTTCCGGCATGGGAAGAACCAAGAAAAAGAAGAAAAGAAGAAAAAAAAGAAAAAGAAAAAGAAGAAAAAGAAAAGAGAAAGAAGGAAAAAGAGAAAAAGAAAAGAAAAAAAAAAAAAGAAAAAGAAGAAAAAGAAAAGAAGAAAAAGAAAAGAAAAGAAAAGAAAAAAAAGAAAATAATAATAATAAAAATAAATAAATATATATTTATATATATATATAAGTAAGTAAATAAATAAATAAATAAATTAAAAAAAATTAAAATTGATGAGAGAGAGAGTTTCTCTCTCTTCTCTCTCTTCTTTCAGTCTAAACCCTGACTTTCTCTCTCTGGAATTGGACTTTCTCTCTCTACTTTCTCTCTCTAGAATTTTCTCTCTCTAGATTATTTCTCTCTCTTGATGAATTTCTCTCTCTCTAAAGTTATTCCTCTAGGATTAGCGAAGTGGAAGGCTTCATCTGATGATTCTGATCGAGTTTAGAGACGAGTCTGATTTTAAGTAAGATTTTGATTTGGGATCTGTTTAGATTGAATTTTAAATTAAATTAATGTAAAAATATAATTTTGGATAATAGGCACAGAAGAATCTTCTAGAAGTTAGTTGATCTGTTCATTCAGTGCTCCGTGAAAGGTAAGTAATGAATCATATTCTCGAGATATTCCATATTTATTCTGAAAATAAATAATTATTCTCTGAAATTATGCATGATTTATGAAATTATGTTTTTAAAGAAAAGTGCTTTTGAAATGTTATGGTATATCGATTTATGCACATATTTAGTGAAAGATTATGATATATATTGTGGTACAAAGTGTTTTGATATAGATCGGATTTATGCTCTCGGCCTAACTATGTTTCAGTGGGCCCCGCCAATGGGGATTATACGTTGGTATTTGTGGATCCTGCCAGTGGGGGTTGTGCGCTGGTGTTTGTGGACCCTGCCAGTGAGGGTTGTGCGCTGGTATTTGTGGACCCTGCCAGTGGGGGTTGTGCGCTGGTATTCTGTGGACCCCGCCAATGGGGGTTAAATGTTGGTCATAGTCAAGGCTGTTGAGTTACGATGTTACGAGTGTTTTTGAATCGAATCGGATTTATGATTATATTATATGTGAATATTTAAAATATTTGGTTTGTATTAAATCAGCATGAAATATACTCTTATGTTTATTTGCAGCATTATTCTTGAAAATTATATAATATCTGAATTATCTAGTTGAGATATTTGTTACTTACTGGGCTGTCTAGCTCATTACCTTTCCTTCTATTTTTCAGATTTAGATAATTAATTTCGAGCATGGGATGAAATATTGGGACAGAGCTTTTAGAAGCGAGATTAGCATTGTCAACTTCATTGAACTTAGATTTATTTTTTAGCAAAAATTTTATTGGATGTAAGGCATTTGATTTAATTACTTGAATTACAGTTGAATAATAATTATTTGAATTTATTCCGCTGTGATGCATTGATATCGTGATGAGATGCCTTGCATGCTTATTGAGAGAGTTCTTCATAAGTATGCGGCGGTTGCCGCGACCCTCGATTCACAATCTCGGATCGGGGGCGTGACAATTAATATGGTATCAGAGCATAAGTGGATAAATTATGACACATAAAATTTGACATAGTATGAGTGTAGGTGGGTAAACATTAGGAATATTGGGACGTTAGAATATGAGCATCATAATAAACCCATCCTAACAAATAAATAAATGAATCTAATAAGGTTTTACTACTATAAGGTTACCATGCCTCCCCGTAGAATGACAAGAACTACTCAAGGAATTGCAAGAGAGACATCACAACCACGGGATGGTAGCACTCCCCATCTGACCAGTGGCACCCCTCAGGAGGAGGGAGTCGTAGATCCTAATGGAAGTGCTTCGAGAGCATGTCAAGAACCAGATATGGCTCAGTTAATGCAGACCCTAATCATGATGGTACAAGCGCAACAACAAATACAACAGCAAATGTTTGAACAACAACAGATACAACGAGATACACAACAACATCAGCATCCACCACCACAACATGGAGAGCAACCAGTACAACGGAACAACATTTCAGAATTTAAAAAGCTTGCTCCTCCAGCTTTCAAGGGGACTACCGAACCTTTGGAGGCTGATAACTGGATAATGGAGATGGAGAAGGCTTTCGCTGTCCAAGAGTGTCTTGATGAAGAAAAGATTCGATATGCAGCTTATTTACTACAAGGAGAAGCATACAACTGGTGTCAGCGACTACAGCGCAAGCATGACCAAGACGGCGAAATACTTACCTGGGAAAGGTTTCGGATTGCATTCTATGATCAGTATTTTCCTCGGAGTATAAGGATCCAGAAAGAGCAAGAGTTTATTTATTTGAAGCAAAAGGGTATGAGTGTAATTGAATATGAAGCAAAATTTACAGAGTTAGCAAAATTTGCTCCGAGATTAGTGGATGATGAGCAAGAACGTGTTCACAAGTTTGAGATGGGACTGAGAACTGAGATTCGAAAATAAGTGGTTCCATATGAATTGACAACTTATGCAGATGTGGTAAACAAAGCACTGATAATTGAAAGGAAAGTCAATGAAGAACGCATGGAAAGGGAAAGAAGGCAAAGAAAGAGAGCAAAATCAAATGATACACAAGGGCAGAATAATAAAAACATCAAAAGATCAGCTAAGGGAACAGTAGACAATAAGACTCAACAGATTGATGGTGAGCCGTGCTCCAGATGTGGCAAAAATCATGCAGACAAGGATTGCTATTGGAATATAGGTGCTTGTTTCAAATGTGGTGAGATGGATCATAAAATCGCTAGCTGTCCGCTAAATACTAAAAATCAAGCTGGCAAAAGAACTCATGAAGGACAACATAAGGGTGGCGGACAGATTTCTAAAACCCAGGGAAGAGTTTATGCGCTTACTCAACAGAATCCACAGGCTTCCAATACAATGGTGACAGGTATGAAAAATTTCGAGGACGAAATTTCTTTTTAGGGGTGAAGAATGTGATAGCCCAAAAAACCCAACCCAAACAAAGCCCAGCCTAGCAGACCAAGCCCGAAATGAAAAAAAAAAAAAACAGGGGATCAAAAACCGGGAAGAAGACTCCCGGTAGGAGTCTTCTTCTCTGGCGAAACCCAAGAGAATCAGGAATCCTAGGTTCCCTTGGAGTCCTAGGACTCTCTATAAGAAGACCCCCTCTCTTTAGAATCGATCCATCGACTCTTTTCCCCTCTTTTTCTCTTCGATTTTCCGAAGAAGAGCCGCGATCCCTTGCCTTGTTCTCGCCGTGACTGCTCTCCGACGAGGCCACCGGAGGTCAAGGTAAGTTTCCTTTTTTTTTTTCCTCTTCCTTCCGTGCTCCTGTGCGCTGCTGCCGGCGATGAGAGTCGTCGATTTTCGAACAAAAAAGAGACCCTATTTTTGAGCTTTTTTCTTTGGATTTTTCGGCGCCGGCGATCAGAATTGATCGCCGGCCACGCTCCTCCGTGACCGGGGGGGTGGCCCCCGTCGATCGCCGGCCTTCGCCGCGGCGGCCATGGCCCGAACGGCCGATCAAGGCCGGAGGACCAAGTGTCCCCTGTTCCGGCACGGGAAGAACCAAGAAAAAGAAGAAAAGAAGAAAAAGAAGAAAAAGAAAAAGAAGAAAAAGAAAAGAGAAAGAAGGAAAAAGAGAAAAAGAAAAGAAAAAAAAAAAGAAAAAGAAGAAAAAGAAAAGAAGAAAAAGAAAAGAAAAGAAAAAAAATATAATAATAATAATAATAAATATATATATATATTTATATATATATATATATAAGTAAGTAAATAAATAAATTAATTAATTAAAAAAAATTGAAATTGATGAGAGAGAGTGTTTCTCTCTCTTCTCTCTCTTCTTTCAATCTAAACCCTAACTTTCTCTCTCTAGAATTGGACTTTCTCTCTCTAGAATTTTTTTTCTCTAGATTATTTCTCTCTCTTGATGAATTTCTCTGTCTCTAAAGTTATTCCTCTAGGATTAGCGAAGTGGAAGGCTTCATCTGATGATTCTGATCGAGTTTAGAGACGAGTCTGATTTTAAGTGAGATTTTGATTTGGAATCTGTTTAGATTGAATTTTGAATTAAATTAATGTAAAAATATAATTTTGGATAATAGGCACGGAAGAATCTCCTAGAAGTTAGTTGATCTGTTCATTCAGTGCTCCGTGAAAGGTAAGTAATGAATCATCTTCTCGAGATATTCCATATTTATTCTGAAAATAAATAATTATTCTCTGAAATTATGCATGATTTATGAAATTATATTTTTAAAGAAAAGTGCTTTTAAAATGTTATGGTATATCGATTTATGCACATATTTAGTGAAAGATTATGATATATATTGTGGTACAAAGTGTTTTGATATAGATCGGATTTATGCTCTCGGCCTAACTATGTTTCAGTGGGCCCCGCCAATGGGGATTATATGTTGGTATTTGTGGACCCTGCCAGTGGGGGTTGTGCGCTGGTGTTTGTGGACCCTGCCAGTGGAGGTTGTGCGCTGGTATTCTGTGGACCCCGCCAATGGGGGTTAAACATTGGTCATAGTCAAGGCTGTTGAGTTACGAGTATTTTTGAATCGAATCAGATTTATGATTATATTACATGTGAATATTTGAAAATATTTGGTTTGTATTAAATCAGCATGAAATATACTCTTATGTTTATTTGCAGCATTATTCTTGAAAATTATATAATATCTGAATTATCTAGTTGAGATATTTGTTACTTACTGGGCTGTCTAGCTCATTACCTTTCCTTCTATTTTTCAGATTCAGATAATTAATTTTGAGTGTGGGACAAAATATTGGGACAGAGCTTTTAGAAGCGAGATTAGCATTGTCAACTTCATTGAACTTAGATTTATTTTTTAGCAAAAATTTTATTGGATGTAAGACATTTGATTTAATTACTTAAATTACAGTTGAATAATAATTATTTGAATTTATTCTGCTGTGATGCATTGATATCGTGATGAGATGCCTTGC
Organism: Elaeis guineensis; assembly: GCF_000442705.2. Lineage (NCBI taxonomy): Eukaryota > Viridiplantae > Streptophyta > Magnoliopsida > Arecales > Arecaceae > Elaeis > Elaeis guineensis. The sequence continues at coordinate 34,350,098 of NC_025996.2, forward strand.
ATGCTTATAGAGAGAGTTCTTCATAAGTATGTGGCGGTTGCCGCGACCCTCGATTCACAATCTCGGGTCGGGGCCGTGACAACATCCATGGGCAAGATCTCCTCAATATTCTTCTATTAATAATCTACGGCACAATGAAGTACAAAATTGAAGAAAAAGACGAAGAAGAAGAAGAAAAATAAAAGGATTCATATAGACTCTCTTTTCAAAGAAAAACACTCTTATTTTTCTCTCAAAAAAAGAATCTCACGTCTCTTTTTTCTTCTCTTAAACTCTCTTCCTTCTTTTAATTTTTTCACTACTCTCAGGCTACTGAAATTTCTCCCAAATTTTTTCTTAAATAGAGCTCGTCATCAGATGAATTTAGGTTCAAACCTCATCAAAAATGGAGTCCTATCCACTGTATAATCGAGAAATAAGCTCGATCGTTGAACCTGCATCGAACGGCCCAGATCTGCATTCAAAATAATCCAGATCAAGCCTAAATCAAGTCGGTAAAAATCTGAGTCATCCGATCATCACCGAAAGTGAGATCTGCCATTGGATCACACCTCTAGTCCACCAGATCTTGTGTAGACCACAAGAAACATCCAAGAAACAGGCATTCGGTCCACGCGTCTCATTGTGGATCACGAGAATGCGGTGGACCGTGTACGCCGTGCATGCACACCGCTTGGGCCTGGGCTGTGTTTTCGCGCGTGCGCTCCGATTGTGGGCCTGGGTTGTTTTTTTTGGATATGGGCTTTACCTTAGCAATTCTCCCACTTGAAGACATGTGCCAAACTCACGAGAATGTCATCTCTAGAGGCCTTGCCAAGCTCCCACTCCTCACGAGCTCTAAGACCGAGAGAAGCCTTGCTCCAATTGAACTTCTTCCGAGCCACCGATTTTGTCAACACATCTGTTGGATTTGCATTTGTATGAATTTTCAGTAATGAGACTAGACCATCATCAACCACATCTCTCACAAAGTGATAGCGAATATTAATATGCTTCATCCGAGAGTGAAACGCCAGATTTTTCATCAAGTGCTATGCGCTTTGACTATCACAATTCACTCTTATCATATCTTGCTTCACTTTGAAGTCTCCAAGAAGCTTCTTGAGCCAGATAGCCTCTTTGCATACGTGTGCCACTGCAATATACTCTACCTCTGTCGTTGATAATGCCACTACTGACTGAAGCTTAGACTTTCAGCTAATAGCATCGCCGTCCATGGAGAACACGTAGCCTGTGGTAGATCTTCTCTTATCTCGATCACCTGCAAAATCAGAATCAACATACCTGATGCACTCCAATCCTGTTGACCCATAACAGAGTGAATGATTAGTAAGCCCCCTCAGATATCGGAGGATCCACTTTACTGATGTTCAATGGTCGCCACTTGGATTTGCTATATACTGGCTCACAACTCCCACTGCTTGTGCAATATCTGATTTTGTGCATACCATGGCAAATATAAGGCTCCCTACTACTGATGAATATGGTACTCAGGCTATATTAGCCTTTTCTGCTTCTGTACTGAGTGATTGTTCTACTGACAGTTTCAACTGAATAAGAAACGAGGTAGACACTGGCTTTGCATTCTGCATATTGAAGCATCGTAGAACTTTTTTCACATATCCCTTTTGTGAAAGCTAGATCTTTTTATCCTTTCTCTCTTGGAGAACCTTCATCCCGAGTATTTAGTTCACAGCTCCTAGATCCTTCATCTCAAACTCTTCAGCCAACTGAGCTTTCAGATCTGATATTCGACTCTTGCTGTTCCCTGTGACGATCATATCATCGACATATAACAGCAAGATGCAGAAGCTCCCATCATCATAACTGCAGAAATATGCACAATGATCTTCCTCCAGTCGATTACATCTCAAACTCACAATGAAGGAATCAAATCGCTTGTACCAATACCTCGGGGCCTGTTTGAGACCGTACAATGATTTGTTCAGCCGACAAACCAACTTCTCCTTGCCTTTTTCAACAAAACCTTCAGGTTGTACCATATAAATCTCCTCCTCCAAGTCACCATACAAGAAAGCTGTCTTTACATTCATCTGCTCGAGTTTCAAATTCATGACTACCATGATCGCCAAGATAACTCGAATAGTAGTAAGACGAACCACTGGTGAGAAGATTTCATCAAAATCCATTCTTGCCTTCTGAGCATAACCTTTCACCACCAAACATGCTTTGAACCTCTCCACATTTCTATCTATATCTTTCTTCACTTTATAGACCCATCGACATCAGCAAAGGGCGCACAACATGTGTCATAAAAGTCATAAAAATTTCAAAAAAAATTTGGATAAAATCAGTGCCATAATAAAAGAGTTTTGATTTCCTAAAATTCTATCTCATAGAATTTGAAGTCCAAACAAATTTCTACTTTGACTTGGTCCACAACCACATTCCATGTAAGAGAGAAAGAGTGAAAAGCTTTGGACGTGCATGAAAGCCTAGGAGAAAAGGTTTTGTCACACAAAATAAGAGAGAGTGGACGTGGGGGGCTAAGGTGGTGCAAGGTGGAATCCTAGTCTTAATAGGATTCAATCTATGACTTGTTCAAATTTGGTTTCTCAAACCAAATCAAATCAAAATCAAATCAACTCAATTAAAATAGGTCTTAATCTAATTAAGAACTTAATTTAATCAGATTAAATTAGATTTAAATCTGATTTAATTTTTTAATTGAATTAAAAATTAGGTTGACCCAAGTCCTAATTGAACTAGGACTAGTTTTTTCTAGCACTTGACTTATCCAATAAACTAATTGGATTTGATCCAATCAAATCCAAACTAAATCTAATTAAATCATATTCAATTAGACTTAATCTCAGTCCTTTGGCTTAATCAAATTAAATCAATTAGCAATTGAATTGCTAATCGATCCTCCTGCAATACTTGCACTAGGTTAAATGTCAATCGTATTGATTGTTTAACCCTAGAACGATTCTTAATCATTGATCAACCATCCGATCGAATCGTAAACTCTAATGTGTGTGACCTCATAGGTCTGAACTTAAGTCGATAGCATAGAAATAAATTTTTATACCAATTGAAGTGACCATCTAGCAATAGTACCCGACGGTCGGATAGGTCGAATGTGTAGAACAACATCTTTAGAACCCATGCGGATATAGTTTCCATATAATTCATCCCCTTGACCAAAATGCTCATAGGATACCTCAGAGTTCAACTGTCAACTCTGATCAGGTTGTCCACATTGTATTTCAAAATATCAAATCCATCTGATGGATTATCCTGGCCAAGATTTTGCTAAATTGAAATACAGTGACTCATTCTTCTCCAACTCTAGGAGTGGTCAATCCCATCTTGATCACACTCCAACTTCACAAGTACTTGACTGTGCCCAGAAGCCTTCCATCACTGAATTAAAAATTTAGTTAGTCCAGTACCAAAGCACAGTGAGTTGCTTGCAAGTTACTGAGACGATCTCAGGTCTAAGGGACACTTATACCTATATCCTATCAGAGACATTCTCGACAGCAGAATGCTCTGAAGTTGATCACGTTCAATGATGATGTACCCTTATATCTCACCTATATGCTATACTAGTGTCTCCACACTCTTTGATTAAGAGGACAACCAACCCATATGGCCTACAGCGATCTATGCTCGATAGAAGCTATCGTCCTTATTAACAGCTATCATTTGGTCGTGAACAGTTTTAAGGACTAATCGATAAATCCTCTCTTTATCAAACCTAAATAGTCCTAAGGACTTTATCACAATAATGGAGCTCATTAGAAGATGAAAACTTATGATGAAAATATCAAAAATATATTTTATTTATTAATAAATCAATTACAATACAAGATTGCTCAACTGTCAACAAGTTGACGATTGGCTTTTGGGACATAGTTTCCAATAGAAACTGTTTCATACGTTAACTGCACCTAGAGGTTCATTATCTTTTATTCTGTTGGATTGTCACTATATACTGCTAGGTGTCACTAGTGAATTGTGAGACTCACAAGTATCATCTTGATGATCGATTATACTTGATAGGCTGAGTTGGAACTATTCAAATCCATTAAAAAGAGTTTCAATGATATTATGATAGAGATCACAATATATCTTACTACCAGATAGAATAAAATCTATGGGATCACACACAAAAGAGACTTTTGACTGATCAGATAGTTGAATTACGATTATGAATCGTAATAAGATTTGATTATCAATTTGATTGATGATTGATCCAATGCAAATGTTGCATAATATAACTCGCTAAAGAGTTAGTGAGTTAAAAAAAGATTAATTAACAATAAGATTGTTAATTGGCTCAATTTGATTGAGCAATGGGACTTGCATCAAGTCTAATTAAATTAAATTTAATTTGACTTGATATGGATTTGATTTGATCAACCCCAATAGGATTATAGAATAATCCCAAAAGGATTGGAGGATTAGTGCCAGTTGAATTAGGATTTAGGTTTGACTCAATTCCTAATTAGACTAGGACCAAAACATGAATATAAGAATTTCTATTTGGATTAAAAATTTTCATATTCATGGGTGCATCAAATCTTAATTGGATTAGGATTAAAATTGAGTTTGATTTAAGCACCAAAAAAGAATCCAATAAGATTAGGACTCCTTCAATTAGGTGACATCTAATCTAAATAGATTGTACTCCAAATCAGATTTGATTTTCTATCTATTTGGATCTAATCTGATCCTAATATGATTAGGATTAATTGATGTTTTATTTGATTTAAAATAGCCACCTTAAATAAGAGTTCCATGATCATGAAATACCTTGATTCCATGCGCCAAAAGGACTCCATGTTGAACCTGATTTGTGTGCCACAAATAACCCATGCCATAATTGATTTTTGACACCAATTTCTCCCCTTTTGTATGTGTAAGAAAGAAGGGATTTTTTCCCTTGTTCACCATGTAAAACCTGATTGTAATAGGTTTTGGGTGGGCAGCACGAAAAGGGATAGAGTCCTAGATGTTTTGGACTCCTATCTCCTAATCAAGATATGACTCCCTTACGTCTATTTAAACCCAGCACCATGGGACGTCTAAAGGTGATTTAGATCAAGTTTTAATGCCCAAAAAACCAGAGGAGGCATGCGTCAAAAATAGAGGAGAAGAAAGGGACGACGTGCATGGATATGGCGCAAGGTGAGATTGCTTTGTTCCTTTCTTTCTTACACAATCAAAGGTTGGTTGTTTGAACATCATCTCTCCCTCTCTTTTGTCCATGTTTAAACATAGATGTCTCTTCTTCTTTTTATCCAAAAGTTGGACAAAAAATTTTTACATCTCTATTGTAGAAATTTGGTGCATGAATTTTCAAAAAAAAAGAGCAGAAAGAGTTCTTCTCATGATCTCTAGCATAGAGATTAAGATCCTCCTACATCTTCTTCTTCTCTAAGAGTGTCTTGAGAGAAAATTTTTTTTTCAACTGTCAAGATACGATCTCTGCAAGGAAGCTAGCACTCCGGTGAGATTAAAAGGCTTCTGATCAGATCAGAGCCTCATGTGGATATCTATAGAGATCGGATGTTTGTGCGGCTACAAGAGACCTTCGGAAGATATTCATGATCATCTATTCGCGGTGAAGATTGATCTATGCCAAGGTATATTTTATATTTATTTTTTTTATTTAATTTCTGTATCTAAATTTTATCTTACATATGATGATCCTGTTTATTGTTTGAAGATTTGATCTTATGCATGCTTAGATTAAATTAGATTTAATCTGAAAATTTTAAAATTCTGCTGCATACTTATTTTAAAAAATCATGCATGCATGAAATTATGAAACTCCAACATACCAAACATTGCTTTTTGATTTTTGCTTTTCGAAAATCAAAAAGCAAAAAAAGTACTTTTTTAATGGCTAACCAAATGCACCTTTAGTTATCATTAGAAAAATCTTTTCTTCTTTATTTTCCATGCTGCAGGTTAACGTTCCACCTACAGATCTTAGTAATGGAGATCCTACCCTACATGCACCGCATCAACTAGAATTTAGAACTCAACCTTGGCTTCAAAATGGCATCGGTAGAACTGCTAACAAAAGAAGTGTGAGGCTCCATTCCAAGAAGATTAAATCTCTTGGCTTGGATGAGGAAACTCTGCGGCCAAAAGATATTCTCTTCATAAATTCCCTCACGTCTGGCGAAATTAGATCATTGGGAAACAAATGTGGGTTACTATTCCCTTCATCTGTAGAAGACTCTATTAAGAAGATCAAGGAGATGGAGTTGAACAATTGTGGAGCCCGCTCCATCGCTGCATGATCATGATCTGTCAAAACCATATCACTCAGCTGGTTCCTTTTTTGAGTCTCATTTTGTGTGTGGAACCTTTTGCTTTACATGGTGGCTTCTATTTTCTACTACTTCTGGTTACTATCACTAAGTGCAGCAAAGTCATTGTATACTATCTTTCATGGAAAAGCAATCAGATGTATGCTTTCTCTATTTGGCCCTGCCTTTAGTTTTCAGTCATGCTCCTTTGGTTGAGGCAAGGGCTTTTGAAGGGTTTTATAAGATGCTTGTAAACATGTCTATATTGTGCTGGAATATTAGGGGCTTAGGGAAGCCTGTGAAACGTTCTCTAATTAGAAATATTGTCCTTCAATCCAAATGTGATGTTGCTTGCTTTCAAGAAACAAAAATCAATCACATTATGTATGGATATTATATCATCCACATGTGGTAAGGCTTTCGACTGTAGGGGGGTAGTCAATGCCACTGGGGCAATGGGAGGAATCCTAACATGTTGGAAATCTGATTTAATACAAGTGAGCCATCTTTACAGAGATTTATTTTCTCTGACTACACAACAACAATGGAAAATGCAAACAAGCATTGCAAGCTAGGTTATAACAAATGTAAATGGACCCACTGATAATTGTTTAAAGAAAGATTTTTTGGATGAACTAAATATTGAAAAATATGTCCTAAAGTCAATTATCTATCTGTAAACAATTGAGCTCTTTGTAATATATATATGAATTATTAATGAATAAAAATAATTTTTGACTAGTTCATCATAAAAGTGCATCTTCTTTTGAACTCTTGCATTATGATGAAGTCCTTAAAACTATAATATAATCAATAAAAGAGGATTTATCGAATAGTTCTTAAACTTGTTCGTAATCAAATGATATGTTACTAATAAAGACAATAACATTTATCGAGTATAGATCATTGTGTGCCATATGGGTTGATTATCTTTTTAACCAAAGAGTGTGGAGACATTGGTATAGCATATAGATGGGACGCAGGAGTACATCATCACCAAATAGTAACTCACCTGCAGAGTGCTCTACTGTCAAGAACAGCTTACGAAGAATATGGATATAAGTATCCCTCCAATTTAAGATCACCATGATGACTTGCAAGCAATCACTGTGCTTTGATGTCAGACTATTTGTATTTCTAATACAGTGATAGAAGGCTACTGGATACAGTCACATACTTATGAAGTCGGTGTGTAAGTCAAGATGGGATTGACCTCTCCAGATTACAGGAGTTAATGCATCACTGTATCTTAATCCAATAAAATTTTGGTCAAGATAATCCTTGTGATATGTCATAAGATTTAAAAAAAATTGAAATACAATGTGGATGACTATTCTCGGATTGATAGTTAAACCCCAGGTCACCTTAAGCATTACAATCAAAAGAATAAATTATGCGGTAACCATATGTCGACGTTCTTGAATATTATTTTATAAATATTTGATCTATCTAAATATCAGATATCATTGCTAGATGGTCACTTTGATTAGTATAGAAAGTGGTTCCTATGCTACTGGCTTAATGTTCGAACCTATAGAGTCACGCACAAAATCAAATAATATAGAAAAAAATTGATCAGATATTTATGTGTTCAATTTGAAAATATAAAACTTAATTGAACATATAGATTTACTTAATTAAGAATTAAATTATCGATCATACGGAATTAAATATTGACTATGTGCAACTAGCACTACACATGAGGCATAGGTTTGATTTTGAGGATGAATTTGATCAAATCTATGATCCGAAAAATTATGAAAGATTAGATTCAAATTCTAATTACTTTAGATCAGATCTAAGTTAATTGGACTTAATTTTATTGAGGCTATATTATGTTAAATATCCAAGTTGGACTTGGACCTAAATTTTAATTAGATATTAGGACTAGTAGTCTTTTCGAATTTGGTTTGAATCAGATTCAAATTAGATTCGAATTGAGTCCAAATTTAAACCAAATCAGGTTTGATGCAATTAGCCATGTTTACCAGATATTCTCTCACCTATATGGCCGACGAAGATAGAGGAGAGGGTGCTAGAAATAGCCCCCTCCCCTTCGGCATGTGGCATGGTGAAGGGAGGCACAAGTTGGTGCCTCTTCTACTTCAATTAGAAAACTTTATGATTTAGAAAGTTTGGATTTGATTTAAATATGGAGAGTTCTATTCATAACTCATGGAGATATTTGATTTGATCTAGAAACTCTTGTCTATTTAAGGAGAGATGTGAAGAAGAGAAAAATCAATCAAGCATTGGCTTAGGCATGAGAACCTTGGGTGTCCCATCTCCTTGGGCGTCACCTCTCTCTGAGCATCTCTCTCTTCTTGGACGTCCTCCCTATCTCTTATGGTGTGGCATGTAGGCTTCTTCCAAGACCTTAAGATCATATCTCAAGGCTCTCATTCTTTCCTTTTGAAGAGTTCTTCATCCCTCTCTCCTACGTTGCCTGACGTGCATGCGAGTAGAGGACTGTGCATCTGGATCTCGTGAAGCAAGTCGATTGAGGAATCTCTTCTATCTTGATCAAGTCTTTCACTACGAATTAAGATAATATTTTATAAATATTATAAAAATTTTAATTGCTAATCTATTCAATTTTCTTCCGAGCATCCGATGTGATTGAATAATTTTTTCTTCAACTGGTATCAGAGTCAGATTGTATGTTATTATCATATAGTTTAATTTTTAGATTTTTTTAATTTTTTTAATCTAGTTTTGAATTAAAATTTTTAATATGATTAAACTCTATTTTGATTTAATATTCTTTATATTTTTCTGATCTAATTTTGATCAGATTATCAGATCGAAATCAATCCCTAAAAATGATCTGTTAAAAATCTATTTTAGCAAAATTTTCTATACAAATTTTTATTCTGATTTAAAACCTAATTATACATAGATTTAAATCTATTTTGATAGATTTTTTCAGATGTATTTTAATTAAATGATTGATATTGGAATCAGACTTAGATCCAAATCTATTTGACAGAGTTTCAGATCTGATTTGAGCAAAATATCTGCATACATTTAATCATATCTCCAACCAAAATTTGTTTATGTAATCATACATATATTTTGAATAGATTTTTTTATTTTTCTAGATCTAAAATTAATGATTCATGTGATGATATGACTAAGATTTAGATCTAAAAATTTTATGTAGTAGTAATGATCTAATTAGATTAGATAAAAATTCTGCACGCTATCATGTTATGAATATGATATGAACTGAAAATTTTCTTTTACATATATGATATATAGTGTTGAATTATTCTTAGCAGCCAAGTACTTGAAATTGAGTTGATCACCATGACTGTCCGATCATAAGAAGAAGTGGATATTAAATTTTCTCTCTTACCCAATCAATGGGTTCTCTTATGATATGCAGGGGTGCTGATGTAATTATATCTCATGTAGAAGAAGATGAAAGAAAACTCTAGAATTATTCTGATCATAAATAAGTTTAGATTAGATCTAAAAAGATTTATGATTTATTTTTTACTGATTTATGTAAAATATTCATATCTGAAAATTAGTTTCATAATCTGAAATTAATAACATATGATGTAATGTTTTGCATGAAAATTTTTATTAAATAATTTTACAAGTTGAAATAATTTTAATATAGAATTTTATATACTTAATTATGAATTAAGATATGATTATCAAAAGATCTAGATTTGAGAATTGAAGATCTTAAAACACCTCATAAACCAAGAGACTATGGGTTTGCTTGAATTAGGTCATCTAACTTGATTAGACCTAGGCTTAGTAACAAATATAGATCAAATAGAAAAATTGATTAAATCTAATCAATAGTTGAATTAGATTAGGTTAAAATTTTTTTAAGATCAATCTCAATAATTGTAGCTCGATCAAGTTCATATTTTTTACTATATCAAATAGATCTGATTATGGCTTAGTGGCCGAGTCTGAATCCTTTGGCTGACCAAGTTGAAACTAATTAGCCAATTGGTGTCTAAAATAAGTTTGATAGTATGATCAATGGTTTTTAGTTGGAGGCGTGCTTACTTGGCCTATATGGTGTCTAAGACAAGCATTGGCTATCCTTCCATCAATCTCACTTGCTTTGCCAATTAGGTACATTATGATAAGATTAGATCACTGAATGATTTGAGTTGACCCATGCCATTAAGATTAATCAGTATGACTGATTCAGATATTCTTGATCCAGCTTATTTCTAGTACTCTTTGATGACTTGGTGAAGCCAATGGGAGGATCATTGAAATGCTGGTTAACTCTTTCTTTTTATTTTTAAACTAATTAATTAAATCTTCTAAATTATTAGGTCCTTAAAATAAAAGAGTTATGGTGATAACTGCTTCATAGCCTCTCATTAAGGTGGATGGTAATAGGTCCAATATTTCATATTAATATTGGAGGCACCTTATGCCTGGTGCTTATCTAGATATTAAAATTATCATTCATTATATAATGATTTACTGTACTATCTAATGAATGGTTGGGTTGGTCAGAGCTTACTCGGGCCTAATCATTCATCAATTAAATTCACTCAGTATGTTCATGTTAATGATTGGACCTAATCAGAACTTTTAGTGGAGATGCTATATACCTGCTGAAGAGGAGCTTGGGGCAAAATTATAATTGAAAATTATTTTAAAAAATAATTGATTAAAAATATATCCATAGATGCACAGGGTGGCCAAGCCATACTCGAATTTGTATGCAGTCTAAGTGGATTCTAGTACCTACTAAAGGATTAATATAATTTTTTGAATTGGAGGTAGAGGCTATCAATTTATATAAAATAGTAGAACTTTTAAACTAAAGTCGAAATCTTTAAGATTGAATAATTCATATACTAATATGATCTTATTTTTTCTTTCTGTAATGGCTAACACTTTATCACTCCGCTCGCTGTTGGACAGCGACAAGCTCACCGGATCTAATTTTGATAGTTAATATTGAAGGCTCAAGATTGTCTTGAAGTATGAGAAGATCTTGTATATATTTATAGATCTAACACATGAGGAGTCCACCCCAAATGCTCATGGTGTGGTCAGAGATATTTATCAGAAGTGACTCAATGATCGAGTCACTGTGCTTGCATTATGAGGGTAGCTATGAACGATGAGTTCAGTTGCAAATTTGAGGATGCTCGACTAGAGAAAATTCTTTAAATGTTGAACGAGTCCCTTTGGCACTTTTGATGATATTGAGAGGCACAAAACATCTTGTGTTATCTTTAACACATGAATAAGGGATGGGGCATCGGTCACTGATCATGTACTATACATGATCGAACAGATCGAGTGTCTAAGCAAACTCAGATTTTTCTTGCATGAGCAGCTAGAAAAAGATGCGATCTTGAATCTTTACCCAAGTCCTATCTATCCTTTCTTAGTCATTACAGAATCACTAAGTCTACAGTAAACTACCATAGTTTGCTAAGGTTACTGCTGACCTTTGAGAAGGATAACCAACTTTTAAAGAAACCAATGAATATGGTGGGTGGTTCTTTTTCTGGGCATCATTTCTTTAAGAAAGGAAAAAAAAAGAACAAGAAGAAGGTGTAGCATGCTAGGGCTTCAAAGTCTAGTTAGAGCAAGAAGTCAAAGATTGACAAGAGCCTGATAGAGTACTTCTTCTACAAGAAGCAAGATCACTAGAAGAGAAATTATCCTCAATATATAGGCTTCCTTGACCCCATCAGGTCGAATAAGAGAAAGCAGTAATTTGTTGCTAGACAAGGTACTTATATGATAACTTCTTGTAATTTCTCTATTTGTGATACTACTACCAAGGTATTGGATATCGAAAATCTAATTAATATTTGTAATTCATTGTAGGGACTTCAAGTCAATAGAAAATTCAAAAATGACGAACGATTTCTGAATATTGAAGATGGAAGCTTTGTTTCAGTTCTAGCTCTAGAAACTATTCAGCTTATTTTTGAGTCTAAGATTATCATGTTAGATAATTGTCATTATTGTCTTTCTTTTTTGATGAATGTCATCTCTATAAAACTTTTGGTCAAAGTTGGTTTCAACTTTTTAATAAAAGATGAATTTTATGATATCATTTTGAATGGTACTATAATTTTACATGGATAATTAAAATATAACATATACCTACTATCATAGTCTGTTAGTGTAATGTACACATCTAATAAACATCCTAAAGTAGATAATGCCAGTGATACTTATCTTTGGCATTGTCAGCTAGGTCATGTAATAAGGATAGGATGGATCGGTTAACTAAAGAGAAAATCTTCAATATTAGCGATTGTAGATTGTTACCTTTCTATGAATCTTGTCTTCTTGGTCAGATGATAAAGTCACCTTTTAAAAAAAAAAGATGAGCGAGCCACTAATATTCTAAATCTAGTACATAATGATGTATGTAGACCCATGAGCACATATGCCAGAGGTAGGTATAATTACTTCATTACTTTCACTGATGACCTATCTAGGTATGGGTACGTCTATCTTATGAAGTATAAATCTAAATCATTTAAAATATTCAAATGATTCCATAGTAAAGTAGAAAAATAAACTGAAAAAAATATTAAAATTTTTTGGTCAAACTGAGGAGGTGAATACCTTTTCAATAAATTTTTGATATATCTAGAAGAGAATGAGATTTTCTCATAATGGACCCTTTCTGAGACACCACAACATAATAGAGTATCAAAAAAAAAAAATCAAATACTGTTAAAATGGTTCAATCCATGATGAATTTTGCAACTCTGTCAATCTTCTTCTAGAGATATGCTCTAGAAACTGCATGCTATATGCTGAACAGGATTCTAAGCAAGTTTGTAAATAAAACTCCATATGAGATATAGACAGGGCATAAACTAGTACTCTCATGCCTTAGGATCCGGGGGTGCTCAGCTTATGTTAAATATTTAAAGATAGATAAGCTTGGACTAAGGTTCGATAAGTGTTTATTTATTGGATATCCAAAGAAAATCAAAAGATACTATTTCTATCTCACTGAAGAACAAAAGATGTTCGTCAATACTAAGACAGTCTTTTTGGAAAGAGAGTTCTTTAAAGAAAAAACTGATGCCACTAAGATCAAACTTGATGAAGTTTGTGAGGTAAAAAATCAGACACCTCTTAGTAGGAATATAGTACTAGATTTGATTGAGAAATCAAATTCAAAGCCTATTATAGAGGCTCCATTAAGGAGATCCGATGGAGTACCACATCAATCGAATAGATACTATAATTTTTTGATCTAGGATGGTGATCCTGTCGAACTAGATAAAAATAATGAAGATTTGATCACCTATATGGATGCTGTGCAGAGATCCAATTTTGAAAAATAGTTAAAAGTCATGAAATCCAAAATGGAGTCCATGAAAATCAATGATCTATGGACACATGTTAATCCATCCGAAGGGATAAAATTCATAGGGTGTAAATGGATCTTCAAAAGAAAAAGAGGAGCGGATAGAGAGGTAGAGATCTATAAAATCTATCTAATTGTCAAGGGATATTATCAACATTATAGTATTGACTATAACGAGATATTCTCTCCTGTGACAATACTTAAGTCCATTCAGATTCTACTTGCTATAGCGGCACACCTAGATTATGAGATCTAGCAAATAGATGTCAAAATACTTTTCTTAATAGAAAGTTAGAAGAAGAGATGTATATAATACAACCTGAAGGGTTCAAATCCATAAATGAATCTAAAGTATGCAAGCTAAACAGGTCCATTTATGGACTGAAGCAAGCTTCTCGAAATTAGAACATGCGTTTTGATAAGATGATCAAAATGTATGGCTTCATTAAGAATGGAAAGAAGCCCTATGTCTATAAATATACTAATGGTTCTGTAGTTATCTTCTTTGTATTGTATGTAGATAACATACTCTTAATAGAAAATGATATCCCTGCTTTACAAAGTATAAAGCTATGGCTATCATCATAATTCTCCATGAAGGATTTAGAAGAAGTATCCTACATCCTTGGGATGAAAATCTATAGGGATAGATATAAAAAGTTGCTTAGATTGTCCTAAATCACATACATCGATACCATGCTAAAACAGTTCAGCATGAAAAATTTCAAAAAGAGCTATCTACCAATAGACCAAAAAATTACTCTCTCTAAAAAAGATTGTCCGACAACTCCTCAAGAGAGAGCATATGAGTACAATCTCATCGCCTTGGTAGTGAGATCTATCGTGTACGCTATAACATGTATAAGGCCGGATGTAGTTTACTCACTAAGAGTAGTGAGTAGGTATCAATTTAATCCAGATGAGAACCATTGGAAGGTTGTGAAGACAATCTTTAAGTATTTGAGAAATACTAAGGACCAATGGTTAATCTATAGAGATACAAATTTTAAACTTATAGGATATACTAATTTTATTTTTCAATCTGATCATAATGACAGTAAAAATATGTTTGACTATATTTTCACTTTATTTAATGGAGTAATCTACTGAAAGAGTTTCAAGCAGCATACAGTAGCTGATTCGGTATGCAAAGTGGAATACATTGCGGCATTTGATACTGTAAAGGAAGCTATTTGATTGAGAAAGTTCATCTACGAACTTGGAGTGGTTCCCTCAGTTGAACGTCCAGTTTTATTGTATTGTGACAACACTAGTGCCATCGCTCAAGCCAAGAAACCCAAGTCTCATCAAAGGACCAAACATATTTCTCATTGCTATCACCTGATTCGTGAGATCATCGATCAAGGTGATGTCGAGTTACTGAAAATCGATGAAAAAAAAAATCTAGCCAACCTCATCACTAAAGCTCTCGAGATCAAAGAGTTCAATGACCATAAGTGAAAGATGAGTATTAGAGACTATCTTGATTGACTTTAGTAAAAGTGAGAGTTGTTGGAAAATATGTATTAAAGTCAATTATCTATCTATAGACGATGGAGCTCTTTATAATATGTATATAAATTATTAATAAATAAAAAATATTTTTGATAAATTTATCATAAAAGTGCATCTTCCTTTGAACTCTTGTGTTATGATGAAGTCCTTAGAACTATAATATAATCGATAAAGGAGGATTTATTGAATAGTTCTTAAACTTATTCACGACCAAAGATTTATAGGTTGTTGTGTGCCATATGGATTGATTGTCCTCTTAATCAAGGAGTGTGGAGATACTGGTATGGCATATAGGTGGGATGTAAGAGTACATTGTCACCAAACAGTGACTCATCTACGAAGTGCTCTGTTGTCAAGAGCAGCTCGCGAAGGATATAGGCATAAGTGTCCCTCCAACCTGAGATCACCATGGTGACTTACAAGCAACTCACTGTACTTTGGTACCGGACTACTTGTATTTCTAATATAGTGATGGAAGGTTGTTAGGAATAGTCAAGTACTTGTGAAGTCGATGTGTGAGTCAAGATGGGATTGACTCCTCCAGATTATAAGAGTTAATGCATCATTGTGTCTCAATTCAGTAAAATCTTAGCCAGATAATCTTTGTGATGTGTTACAGGATTTGAAAAAGACTAAAATACAATGTGGATGACTATTTCAAAACTGACAGTTAAACCTTAGGTCACCTTGAGTATTAGAGTCAAAGAAATGAATTATATGGTAACCATATGTAGAGGTTCTTGAATGTTGCTTTGTAAATATTCGACCTATCCGGACATCGGGTATCATTGCTAGATAGTCATATCGATTAGTATAGAAAGTAGTTCTTATGCTACCAACTTAGTGTTCGAACTTATGGAGTCATGCATAAAGTCAAACAATATAGGAAAGAATTGATCAGATATTTATATATTCAATTTAAAAGTAGGAAACTTGATTTAGCATATAGATTTACTTAACTGAGAATTAAGTTATAGGTCATATGGAATTTAAATTGACTATGTGCAGCTAGCACTGCATATGAGGTACAGGTTTGATTCCAAAAATAAATTTGATCAAATCTATATGATTCGAAAAATTATGAGAGATTGGATTCAAGTCTTAATTATTTTAGATCAGATCTAAGTTAATTGGGTTTGATTTTATTAAGGCTATATTGGGTTAAAAATTCAAGTTGGACTTGGACCTAAATTTTAATTAGATTAGGATTAGCAGTCTTTTCGAATTTAGTTCGAAACGGATTCAAATTAGATTTGAATTGAGCCCAAACTTAAACCAAATCAGATTTGATATAATTAGCCATGTTTATCAGATATTCTCTCACCCATATGGCTGACCAAGATGGAGGAGAGGGTGCTGGAAATAGCCCCCTCCTCTTGGGTATGCGGCATGGTGAAGGAAGGCGTAAGTTGGCGCCTGTCCTACTTCAATTAGAAAATTTTATAGTTTAGGAAGTTTGGATTTGATTTAAACATGAAGAGTCCTATTCCTAACCCATAAAGATATTTGATTTGATTTAGAAACTCTTGTCTATTTAAGGAGGGGTACGGAGAAGAGAAAAATCAATCAAACATTGGCTTAGGCGTAAGAACCTTGGGCGTCCCATCTCCTTGGGCGTCACCTCTCCCTGGGCATCTCTCTCTTCTTAGGCGTCCTCTCTATCTCTTGTGGTGTGGCATGTGGGCTTCTTCTAAGACCTTAAGATCAGATCTCAAGGCTTTCATTCTTCCCTTTTGAAGAGTTCTTCATTCTTCTCTCTTACATTGCTTAGCGTACATGCAAAGTAGAGGATCTACGCATCTAAATCTCGTGAAGCAAATCAATTGAGGAATCTCTTCTGCTTTGATCAAGTCTTCCGCTGCGAATCAAGATAAGATTTTATAAACGTTATAAAAATTTTAATTACTAATCTATTCAATTTTCTTCGGTGTGATCAGATAATTTTTCCTTCACTAAAGGCCATAAAGATCAATCTGGAAAGGCCCATGGATCATCATTGGCGATTTCAACATAATACGCTTCTCAGATGAAAGAAAGGGTGCTTCAAACAGCCATGCCTCATCGGATCACTTCATTGAATTTATTAACTCTCTTTCGTTGATGGAGATAAAACTTAAGCATCGCCGCTGCACCTGGTCAAATCATGAGATGACCTATTTTGGCCAAGCTAGACAGATCCCTTGCCCCGCTTGAATGGTTATCACAACATCCATTGCCTCTTCTATCTCCTCTTGCCAAAGTAACATCAGGTCATGTTCCTCTGCTTCTGCATGGGCCAATCCAACGGATGGGGGTCAAACTGTTTCAGTTTGAGCACTTTTGGTTCACTATTTCAGGTTTTGATGATCTCATTGTTGCTTGGTGGAGACAAGCTCCCTCATCAAAAGATGCCGCATCAAACCTTGTGCTCAAGCTAGGCTATCTTTGTTCAAAACTCCGACGTTGGAATCAGCAGAGTAATGAAAATGTTATTAGACGAAAAAATTCAATCAAAGAGCATATAGCACACCTAGATTTGCAAGAAGAGTCAGAACTCTTTCATCTACAGAATAAGCGGACCGGATCACTCTCAAAAAGACATTGGAACCCAACCTATCTCAGGAAGAAATCCTTTGGAGGCAAAGATCAAGGACAACCTGGGTTAAAGCTGGTGACAAGAACACCAAATTCTTCCATTTGCAGGCCTCTTCCAAGAAATGGAAAAATACAATTCTTCAAATCATGCATAACAACGACCTAGTCACTGAGAAATCACAGATCCAATCGGTTTTTAAGCAATACTTTACTAATCTTCTTGGGACTCTGAATGGTCATTGATCATCAACTACAGATCAACTGGGATGACTTGTATGATGATGATCCAAATATCCTACTGGAGCTAGAAAAATCTTTCTCTGAGGAAGAAATTCGGAACGCAGTTTTTAGTCTTCCAGCTGACAAGGCACCAGGGCCGGAAGGTTTTACAAATGCCTTCTATCAGCTTTTTTGGGAACTATTAAAAGGAGACTTGGTAAGTTTATTTGAAAGCTTTCATTCAAATGCAACAGATATAGGAAGATTGAATTACACTTTCATCACTTTAATTCCAAAAAAACAAGAAAGCTTATCTGTAAAAGATTATAGACCCAAAAGCTTGCTCAACGGGTTATTGAAGATACTCTCAAAAGTTTTAGCAATGACGCAGGCCCCGCATATGGCTCACCTCATTCTGGACTCCCAATCAGCTTTCATAAGAATCAGACAAATCAGTGACTGCTACTTATGTGCAATGGAAATCTTAGCATCTTGCTAGCGATCCAAACAACAAGGTTTATTGTATAAACTTGAATATGAAAAAGCTTTCGATAACGTGGACTGGGAGTTTCTGTTACAGCTTATGAAAGCCAGGAAATTTGAAGCCAAGTGGTGCAACTGGATCTCCTCCATATTGAAAATGAGTAAAGTTGCTCTCCTTATCAATGGAGAACCATCAAATTGGATCAAAACAAAAAAAGGATTGAAGCAAGGCGATCCACTATCTCCCTTCCTCTTAATTCTAGTAACAGATGTGTTGGGCCGCATACTTGCAAGCTTCCAAGAACAACCTGATCAAAGGGATTGGCACAAACAAAGAGACTTCCAGATTGAACTGCATACAATATGCAGATGACACTCTCATCATTTGTGAAGCTAACAAACGGTATGTCTGAAACCTTAAATTTATTCTATATACATTTGAATTGCTCACAGGACTCAAAATCAATATGGACAAAAGCTCATTGATTGGGTTAGGGCTGTCAATCAAAAGGAGAAAATTCTTCACAGACCTCATTTGATGTGGAGTTTCAGAGCTTTCTACGACATACCTGGGGCTGCCTCTACATGAATCCCAATTGAAAAATTCAGACTTGAACTTCCTGGTGGAGAAGATCGACAAGAAGTTGTCAATGTGGAAGAACAAGGTTTTGTCAATTGGTGGTAGATTAGTTCTTGTTAATGCAGTGCTTGGATCCACCCAAGTGTATTGGATGTCATCATTCCTCATCCCAGCAGAAGTTTTGAGAAAGATTGAGAGGAGAAGAAGAGATTTCCTTTGGAGAGGAAGTAGAAATTGCCATGGTTGTCATTGCTTAGTAAGCTGGTCACAAGTCTGCAGGCCAACAAAGTTTGGGGGTCTAGCCGTCATTAATCTAAGGACTTTTAATCTTTGCTTATTAAGAGATGGGGTAACTACTACATGGACAAAGATAGAAGCTGGAGAAGGATCATTCAGATAAGTTACTACAAGAAGAAACTTTCCAACCAATAGTATCGGCCACTTGGAAGAGATTGCTGGTAGTTAAAAATATTTTCACTCAATGTACCTGGATAAAAGTGGGCAATGGCAGTCAAACAGCCTTCTGGCAGAATGTTTGGATTAAAAATACTTTACTCAAGGATCGATTCCCAGAATTGTTCTGCCTAATGACTTTGCCATTCATCACAGTTCAAATTTTTTTCAGAATGGAAGATTTAAGACATCTATTTCGTGCGCCACTCACTGCACAAGGAGAAGAATCACTTCAAAGAATGAGGATTTTGATAGATACAGTTAATCTCAACTCAAGCTCTGATATGCCAATCTGAAAATGGTCATTAGATCAAAAATACTCTGTTAACAAATGCTACAGGTTCCTAACTCATGGAGGTATTGAACCTGTTTTTGGCAAACTTATTAGGCGACCCCCACTGCCCATACGAGTGAAGGTTTTTAATTAGATTGCATTTCAAAATAAAACTTTGACTGCAGATAATCTCCCAAAGAAAAACATTCAGGTGTCTTTGATTTGTCCGCTTTGTAGCACCGAACAAGAGACAAGCAATCATATCCTCCTATCATGTTCCTACTCCAGTGAAATATGGCAGCATATAACCTCCGCTTTCAACATCCAAAAAGTGCTGGAATCTTTGGAAAGGTTATCCATGGGGTGGAGGAAAGACCTACCCAAGGAAATCATAAAACCTTCATGGGACTATATGGTTATGACGCTCTGCTGGATGTTATGGAAGGAACGGAATGGAAGACGGTTTCGATTCGAGGCAAATTCGCATCTCAAAGTTCTAGCCCAATGCATCTCAGTTTTAGAGGACTGGATTTCGGTGTACACAGGAAGACTGAAACTTCCAATTATAGAGCTTTTGAATCAACTCAAGGACCCACATCCTGCTTAGAAGCTATGCTGAATCAGGAGCGAAGCCAATCTGATCAGAAGACATCTTCTTTGATCTATTGGATAGCTGCCTATCTCTACTTAATCTGTACTTGTAACTTCCCGTTACTTTTGATGGCTAGGGGCTGATCTACCTTAGCTCGAAGCCAGGAGTTCATAAGGTGGAGTTTGAAGTTGAGATACGAAAGAATTCGATGGAGGATATGTTCCCTACAATTTTCACAAACAAGCAGAAAAGAAGACCTCAATGAAAGTTGAGCGCATATTATCCAAGCCAAGGGACTAATGTTTAACCTCATGATACTACCCAAGACCAGGCAGCATATGTTACGCTACTCAGGTCAGCATAAATATGGACTCCATGAAGTTCTATCATTGCTGAAAAGTGAAGGCAACAACTAAAAACAAGGGACTGATTTTGCTCTGAAAACAGAAGGCAGTTTGATAACATGGACAGTCTGAAAATAAAAGGAAGGCAACGTAACTAAAGGGACTGTGGGGACGTATTGTCAGTGTTAAAAAAAGGTCAAAGGTCACAGCATTGTGACTACTTGTGTAATAACCCGGCCGTTGGGGCCTGGACCGAGGCCAATCTTAAAAGCCCAATTTTGAAAAAAAACAAAGAATGGAACGAAGAAGATTCCCACTGAGAGTCTTCTTCCACCCAAATCATCGGAGGAGAAGTCGAATCCGAGAGGGATTCGACCTCCTTTCCACTCTATAAGACCCCCTCTCCCCCTTCTAAACAACCCATGATGATCACCGGCCTTCCTCCCTCTCCTTTCCCCTTAATTTCTTCCGTTGAAGCTGTGACCTCCCATACTCGTGCTCGCTGGCAATTGGAGCCGACGACACTACTAAAGCTTGAGGTAAGCCCTTCTCTTTTTTCCCCTCTTCCTTTCCCTCCTTTCCACGGCACGGTGCACCCTCATCGGCCGTCGAGCTCGTCAGAAAATCCATGAAAAAGTTGAACCTCTATTTTGCTCTGTTTCGACCAGACCCTTTCCTCCTCTTTTTCGGCCACCGGTACCGTCGTTTGTGGCATCTCACCCCTAGGATAGGACCTCATCTCTCTATCCCCCTTCCCCGAGAGGTTTTGGTCGTCGGCAACCGGCCAATGATCAGAAAACTAGAGAGAGGGGAGCTATTCTATTTTTTCGAATGTTTCTTGATTTTTCGCCGGCCGAACCTCGCCGCCGGCCTTCCTTGCTCTGTCGCCATCGACCAGATGCCGCCGCCCCTTGCTAGAGCCGAGCCACCGAGTCTCCCTTGGTCCATCCTCTGTTCGGTTGGGAAGAAAAAGAAGAAAAGAAAAAGAAAGAAAGAAGAAAAGAAAAAGAAAAAAAAGAAAAAGAGAAAAAGAAAAAGAAAAAAAAAGAGAAAAAATAGAAAAATAGAAAAAAATAGAAAAATAGAAAAAAAAGAAGAAAGAGAGAATTATCTCTCTCTCCTCTCCCTCTTTTCTCTCTCTCTCTTCTCTTCTCTCTCTACCTTCTCTCTCCATCTTCTCTCTCTAGATTCTCTCTCTATTTTCTCTCTCTTTATGAATTTTATCTCTCTAGAGTCTTTCTCTCCCTCTTTGATTGCATCACAGATTCTAGGATAAACTTGAGATAAAAAAATGATGACCAGAGATTGCTTTGAAATTCATGCAGTAGGTTGGATCCCAGTCCGATTCTTATTCGAAATTTATAACATCGATCATGGTTAATCCATATTGAGCCATTTTGATATGATCTCTGATGATCTCGACCATGATTGCCTCATTTGAAGGATACGAAGATTCTCTCTCTACTTTCTCTCTCTAAAATTTTCTCTCTCTAAAATTTTTTCTCTCTTCATAAATTTTCTTTCTCTAGAAGTCTTGTGGACCAATAGAGGATCCAGATACTCAGACAAATCCCAATTTTGGGTAATCTTAGAAGAAGTCCTGGATTTATGTTATTATGATCGATTATCGATAATTTCTCTATATATAATTTTTATATTTGATTAGGATCATGAAGAGATATGATTGTTTGCATAAGATGTCGAGTGAAATATCTTATTTTTAAAATTCATAAATCAAAAAAGAACATTGATTTCTATGCTTGGATCAGTCATCGATAAAGGTAAGAATCCCTGTATATGATCACTATTATATATAATATTTTACCGTTGATCTTGCATCATTGGTTTTGCATCATTGGATTTGAGATCGATGAATTTGCTATATCCGAGATACTATTATTTGCTTATATGATTTTGAGCATGAGTATATTATGTCAATATATATGTACCAGAAATTGATGGCATGATTATATAGATATGATATATCTAAATTGATCATAATGTAAGTTAGAATTGATTTGATGAAATCAACACATAATGATTAAATGAAAAAGAGAGATATGGTATGGACTAGCCTTGTCATGTGGAACAGCCCGTCAGGAGCTTATGCCTGGGACAGTCCGCTAAGAGCTTATGCCTGGGACAGCCCCCACTAGCTTATAGGTGGATCAGCCGGTCATGAGCTAATGCCTGGGACGGTCCGTCATGAGCTTATGCTTGGGACAGCCTCTCACGGGCTTTCGTACGTGGGACAGTCGGCCAGGAGCTCATCCTGGGACAACCTTGAAAGACTTTTAAATGAAAATTGATTCGGATGATGACTGAGGTATAAACTTGGTTAGTCTAGAGCTAGAAAGAAAAGGTTAAAAATATGTGATTATGAAAAGAAAAATGAAAGATAAGACATGAAACAATTGTTGAACAAAAGTGTTTCACCTGTTAACATATCATGATGCATTTCTTTTGACAAGATAGATAATTTATAGATGTTTGTATTATTCTGAACATTGAACGTGAGATTTTATGTTTTATTGCTTATTCTTTTTTCAGATTATATTATTATATCAGTGTGATATGAGAATTCTTATTGGGCTGTAAAGCTCACACCCCTTCATTTTTTTTTCTTCTAAGAGTTACAGGATGTTTATGATTGGCTATGGCTTAGATTTATCAGTGAGCAGATGGATAGATAGAGTGTCATAGTATCTGATCAGATGATTGAAAAAATTTTATTTATAATTATATAAGTTTTACTAATTATTATTGAAATCAGATATTATGGATGTTGAGGTTGTAATGAATTATTTTTGACCTTGCATATTCTTTAGGACTTGCTCTAAGGAGTGTGCGGCCATCACGTATCTGATCTGGGTGTTAGATTTGGGGCGTGATAGAATGGTATCAGAGCTTAGGTTATGATCATTGAGAATTATGATATAAGTGATTAGGATGTGACAAAATGATATCAGAGCCTAGGTTATGATCATTTGGAAACTAGGATATAAGTTATTAGGATATGATAGAATGGTATCAGAGCTTAGGTTATAATTATTAGGGATTATGATATACGTGATTAGAATATTACAGAATGGTATCAAAGCTTAGGTTATGATCATTAGGGATTATAATATAAGTGATTTGAATGTGACAGAATGGTATCAGAGCTTAGATTATGATCATTGGAGATTACGATATAAATAATTAGGATGTGATAGAATAATATCAGAGCTTAAGTTTAAGATCACTAAGAATTATAAAGTGATATCAAAAATTTATGTACGATCAATAGGATGTGACAGAATGGTATCAGAGCTTAGGTTATGATCATTTGGAGACTATGATATAAGTGATTAGGATATGATAGAATGGTATCAGAGCTTAGGTTATGATCATTTGGAGACTATAATATAAGTGATTAGGATATGATAGAGTAATATCAGAACTTAGGTTTAAGATTATTAGAGATTATGAAGTGATATCAAAACTTTATGTATAACCAATAGGATGTGACAAAATGATATTAGAGAATATAACTGAAGTGGTATTAAAATTTTAAGGTCACTAGGGACAGGGACATAAGTGATATCAAAACTCTAGGATTATAATCAATAGAGTATGATAGATAATATCAGAGCTTAAGGTTATGAGTAGAGTATGATAGATAATATCAGAGTTTAAGGTTATGATTATTAAGCATATGATAGAATGATATTAGAGTTTAGGTTATGCTCACTAGAGAATATGATTTAAGTGGTATTTGAGCTTAAGATTATAATTATTTAGAATTATGACTTTAGTGATATTTGAATTTAGATTATGATCATAAAAAATATGATAGACATAAAAGAAATGATTTAGTAATTAGATTTCGAATCAATAGATATTATGTTGAAATTTATGCATAAATGGTATATCATATCTATAATAAAATTGATAAGTTATATCTTGGATTTCAATTAGTAAGGTTGACCTAAGTATGAGAAGAGTTGACCTTGGAATGAAGTGCAAGATATTGATAAGTTATGTTGAGTATACTAGATAATTTTGGAATGTTAAACTTATATGATTGAAGATCATGATATTTTTTTTAATTTCGATGATAATTGTCTGAACATTATAAATTTTGGACTTATCAAAAGAAAGTTAATTAGGGTATAGTCTAAGAAAAAATTACATCATATGAGAGAGAAATATTTTTGAACATTGAACCTATAAGAGGTCATATGTGAAACTCAATTTTAGATGAAAAATATACTTAAATTTTATTATGAGAATATGAGATACATATCTTGATAAAATTTTTGGTTATTTAAAATATCATATTTGGATGTGATTATTTTGATCTTTTAAATTGTATTGAATTTCAAGACAAAAGTTTGCTTTTCTAAGTGGATCTAAGAAATTTTGATGATTCGAATAAAAAATTGATTTTGTTAGAGTATAATATATAGGTTATGATGAAATCTTTAATAATTCATATTACCATCTTTGGATTAGATTCT
Source organism: Elaeis guineensis (assembly GCF_000442705.2). Classification (NCBI taxonomy): domain Eukaryota; kingdom Viridiplantae; phylum Streptophyta; class Magnoliopsida; order Arecales; family Arecaceae; genus Elaeis; species Elaeis guineensis. The sequence goes on from NC_025996.2 coordinate 34,375,266, forward strand.
TTAATTTTTCTTGTGATTGTTGAAGATGGTGAAGTGTATTAATTATTCAAATCAAAGTTTGGATTTTTGAATTGAACTAAGATATCTTGCTAGTGTTAAATTTTGAATGACTTATACAAGGGATAAGATTTTGTATAGATTTATCAATTGATATTAAGGGTTATGATAAAGGGAGCTTTACAAGAAATAATCAAGTTGATTCTACTTACAAAGATGTTGACTTGAGTTCCTCTAGTTTGTTCGAGTTGGAGTTAATTTTTTTAAAAATGAAGATTAATTTAAAAATTATCCAAATAATTGTAAGATAAATCTAAGGTTAACTCCGATTAATTCTTGACATGTTGGATTTTTGAGAAGTGATCAAGCTTATGCAATGATTTCAAACATAGAAAGTAGATCAATATTTAAGTTTGATGTGCTATGCCCAAAGAGTAATAAAGATAAAGAAACTTAAAGTTTTGCTCTAAGTTTTATATGAAATTTGAAAGTTGGATCTATCTTTGATTGATTTAACATACAAAGATATTCTTATCTTTTGATAAACCTATATAATTTGATAAATTAAGATCAGAGTGCGTAGCAAAAGTATGGTGGTTTAAATTAATTAAAAATATTAACTTCTTGATTCAAAAGATATTATCATGGAATACATTAGTTGCAAATAAGGAAGAATTTTATTGATAATGAAAGGATGCTATAGATTTTGATCTAATCTGATCATAGCCGGATAACTTTTGTCAGTAGGTTGCTTCATTGTAGATAATGCCATGAAATCTTAGATATCTCAAGTTTATTATTAACAACTTGATAGTTTTGTTATTAGTCCAAAATGTTACGGTTCTTCGAAAAAGTTGAGAAATCAATAAGAAGGGATGAGTTTGAGATTTTAAATAATTTATGTTATAACAAGATTATGAGAAATAAATAATATTAAGATATTATTGGAAGTGTGAGAATGACATGATGCATGTATATATATATATATTTTTAGAATGTATTTCAAACGACATAACTTAATTTCGAAGATAAAATTATTTGAAGGGAGAGAGAATGTAATAACCCGACCGTTTGGGCCCTGGACCGAGCCCAACCTTAAAAGCCCAATTTTGGAAAAAAAAAAAAGAATGGAACGAAGAAGACTCCCAGCCCAACCCAAATCACCAGAGGAGAAGTCGAATCCGAGGGGGATTCGACCTCTCCTCTACTCTATAAGACCCCCTCTCCCCCTTCTAAACAACCCACGATGATCACCGACCTTCCTCCCTCTCCTTTCCCCTTGATTTCTTTCATTGAAGCCACGACCTCCTATACTCGTGCTCATCGAAAATTGGAGTCGACGATGCTACTGAAGCTTGAGGTAAGCCCTTGTCTTCTTTCCCCTCTTTCTTCCCCTCTTTTTCACGGCACGGTGCGCCCTCATCGGCCGTCGAGCTCGTCGAAAAATCCATGAAAAAGTTGAACCTCTGTTTTGCTCTATTTCGGCCAGATCCTTTCTTTTTCTTTTTCGGCCATCGGTGCCGTCGTTTGCGACGTCTCACCCCTAGGATAGGACCTCATCTCTCTATCCCCCTTCCTCAAGAGGTTTTGGCCATCGACGACCGGCCAATGATCAAAAAACTAGAGAGAGGGGCAATATTCTATTTTTTTGATTGTTTCTTGATTTCTCGCCGGTCGAACCTCGCTGTCGGCCTTCCTTGCTCTATTGCCATCGACCAGATGCCGCCGCCCCTTGTCAGAGTCGAGCCACCGAGTCCCCCTTGGTCCATCCTCTATTCGGCTGGGAAGAAAAAGAAGAAAAGAAAAAGAAAGAAAGAAGAAGAAGAAAAGAAAAAAAAAAGAAAAAGAAAAAAAAAAAAGAAAAAAAGAAAAAAAGAAAAAAAAAAAAAAAAGAAAAAGAGAAAAAGAAAAAAAATAGAGAAAAAAAGAAGAAAGAGAGAATTTTCTCTCTTTCCTCTCTCCTCTCTCTACCTTCTCTCTCCATCTTCTCTCTTTAGATTCTCTCTCTATTTTCTCTCTCTTTATGGATTTTATCTCTCTAGAGTCTTTCTCTCCCTCTCTGATTGCATCACAGACTCTAGAATAAACTTGAGATAAAAATATGATGAACAGAAATTGCTTTGAAATTCATGCAGTAGGTTGAATCCCAGTCCGATTCTTATTCGAAATTTATAACATCGATCATGGTTAATCCATATTGAATCATCTTGATATGATCTCTGATGATCTCGACCATGATTGTCTCATCTGAAAGATACGAGATTCTCTCTCTACTTTTTCTCTCTAAAATTTTCTCTCTCTTCATGAATTTTTTCTCTCTAGAAGTCTTGTGGACCAATGGAGGGTCCAGATACTCAGACAAATCTCGATTTTGGATAATCTTAGGAGAAGTCTTGGATTTATATTATTAGGATCGATTATCGATAATTTTTTTATATATGATTTTTATATTTGATCAGAATCATGAAGAGATACGATTGTTTGTATAAGATGTCAAGTGGAATATCTTATTTTCAAAATTCATAAATCGAAGAAGAATATTGATTTCTATGCTTGGATCAGTCACTGGTAAAGATAAGAATTCCTGTACATGATCACTATTATATATGCTTTTTTACCATTGATCTTGCATCATTGGTTTGCATCGTTGGATTTGAGATCGATAAATTTGCTATATCCAAGCCACCATTATTTGCTTATATGATTTTAAGCATGAGTATGTTATGTCAATATATATGCATCAGAGATTGATGGTATAATTATATGGATATGACATATCTAAATTGATCATAATGTAAGTCAGAATTGATTTGATGAAATCAACACATAATGATTAAATAAAAAAGAGAGATATAGTATGGACTAGCCTTGTTATATGAAACAGCCTGTCAGGAGCTTATGTTTAGGACAGCCCCCATTGACTTATAGGTGGATCAACCGGCTGGGAGCTCATGCCTGGGACAGTCCGCCAGAAACTTATGCCTAGGATAGTCTCTCACGGGCTTTCGTACGTAGGATAGCCGGTCAGGAGCTCATCCTGGGACAGCCTTAAAAGACTTTTAAATAAAAATTGATTCGGATGATGACTGAGGTATAGACTTGGTTAGTCCAGAGCCAGAAAGAAAAGGTTAAAAATCATGTGATTATGAAAAGAGAAATGAAAGATAAGACATGAAATAATTGTTGAACAAAAGTGTTTCACCTGTTAACATATCATGATATATTTCTTTTGACAAGACAGATAATTTATAGATATTTATATTATTCTGGATATTGAACATGAGATTTTATGTTTTATTGCTTATTCTTATTTTCAGATTATATTATTATATCAGTGTGATATGAGAATTCTTACTGGACTGTAAAGCTCACATCCTTTTATTTTTCTTTTTCTTCTCAGAGTTACAGGATGTTTATGATTGGCTATGGCTTGGATTTACGCGTGAGCAGATGGATAGATAGAGTGTCATAGTATCTAATCAGAGGATTGAAGAAATTTTATTTGTAATTATATAAGTTTTACTAATTATTATTGAAATCAGATATTATAGATGTTGAGGTTGTAATGAATTATTTTTGGCCTTGCATATTCTTTAGGGCTTGTTTTAAGGAGTGTGCAGCCATCACGTATCCGATCTGGATATTGGATTCGGGGTGTGACAACTTGTATACTCTCTTGTTATGATAAATGTCATGGGTGGTTTTCACCTCTCAGTTTATCAAAAAAAAAAAAGATCTGTGTAGATAGATGGAAGAAATATATTAGAATACTTTGAGATCCATGCAAAAAAACAATCCAACAGTTGAGGTCGCAAAAGGATCAGTCATTCTTTCACACTAGAGATATAACCAAAAACCATCATTCATAAGCTATTTGCCAACAAGTCAAGCTGTTTTTCTTTATTTAATTTAACCAAGTCCTAAAGTTGTTCGCCATATAAAACAAGTCAGTTTTTTTTTTAAAAAAAAATTGACTAAGTCAATAATTTGGTTATAGTTTTATCATTCACATCCTAGTTCTGAAATAGATTTATTATTTTTTTTTCCATGTGAAAGTAAATATCGCATATTTAATGAACTGGGGTCGTTACTTGCGTAGACTCAATTAGAATGTTGGGAGCCATCATGATGGACCTTTATTCAAACAAACTACTAGTCCCGTCCATGGACCTCGATTATTTTTGTGACTTTTACCGTAGAAATCTTGATATCACAAAGATTACCTTGCAATTTCATAATTTAAGCTTAAAAACTTTTAAAAATCATCAATCTAAAATAGTTTTGAGATCTGAGTTTCAACAAATTTATGTAAGATATCAACCAATAGATGACAATAAAGTGGCTTTTAAAATCACAAAATTGTACAAGAATTTTGGTTGTTCGCTTGCATACCACATAGTCAATATGTTAAGAGCTAACCCTCCTTTTTACCATATATATATATATGTTAAGAACAAACCAGTTAGGGGTTTTCCTCACTCGCATTTTATCATCGAAATCTTTTGGTCTAGTTCTTAAGTTCCAAGCTCTTTTGAGCTTTTGAAGTGTTGTTGGAAGCATCCAGGGTGTTATGATTCACCTTTCTCATTATTAAAAAAAGAAAAAGGTTTTTCAGAACTTCTCATCTATTGCTTCTTTTTCTCTAGGATCCCAGAAAAAAAAGCAGTTGGTTGTTATTCATTTAGTGGTGCTTGGTTGGTGATCAAAATCAAAATCGAAATAGAAATTAGAATTGATTGAAATGAGAATCGGAATAACTAAATTCCCTGAAGCATTTGGTTCATGACTAGAATAGGAATCGAAATAAAGATTTGAATTCATAGGAGAAAATACAGATTGTGTTTTAGATAAATTAGACCATTCTGATTTCATTCCGAAATTAAAATCAAAATGGGACTCCTTCCAATCAAATAGTTACAATAGGAGTCAGTTGATTCTCATTTCGCTGCTCTTTCTTTCTTTCTTCTTTCATTCAATCTCTTTCTTTATTTTTTTTTTTTTTATTATTATTATTATTATTATTATTATTATTATTATTATTATTTTAATAAGGAGAGGATTCCGGATTGACTTGCGCTGAACAGAAAAGGCAAGGAAAACAGTTGAACGATGGAGTCCGGACTTGTGCGGAACATTCAGAAAGCTGAAACAGGACCTATACAAGTCATCAAGAATCTGCGATTGAATCCATTAGTCCTTTAACTTTTGCCAAATTCGGCCTCGGTGGGTTGGAAGCTTGGCGTTACAGTGTATATATGGACCAGTCATTCAACCTCCGTTAGTGAGAGTCCATTACAAAAATTCTTGAGATGACGTACACGGCACGCCAAGAAGCCCTCTCAAGATTATTTGCTCCAATCTCACCAGAGGATTTCTGTTCCCTTCTTTACCCATCCTTATCTGAACAGTTGAAATCAAAGTGCTAAAAATTTTGCAGTAAAATAAATCCTGAAATAATAATATTTCAACTCAGCTCCGGAGAGATTTATCTTGTTTGCAGTAATGTGACCTGATAACGAGGGAGAATGGATTGATACAAACCTTGGAACTCCCATATCACACTTGGGTTATGCAAGCGAGAAAAAAGCATCCGCGGCAGCAGTCCTACAGTGGACCCAGTCTGCGTGGAAAGTTCACCAATATCTCCGCAGCATGAAACATGCTCGATCCTTGTCGCCCAGACCACCATTCCACACGTCATTGACCATGAAAAGCTTACCAACTCTCTGTCGGCCACCAACCTCCTTATCTCTCTTACCAACTCTGTGTCGGCAACCAACCTCCTTCTCTCTCTCTCTCTCTCTCTCTCTCTCTCTCTCTCTCTATATATATATATATCAATGATGATATGGGAGGCCAGATACCACCCAGCCTAATTTATTATTTAGATAAAACTTTGCACAGTCGATCATCAACTTTGAGAGATGAAAATGACAATATGACCAAGCATGGAATTCCTCCATTATAAATCGTCACAGATGCTGATCAGAGGCCTCCATGCAACCTCTCATGGTCTATCCTTTCCATTTCAATTTCTTCAAGCTGGCGTCGGGACTTCCTCTCATGGCTGGTGGCGGAAGCAACAAGAGATCCCTCATAAAAGAGCGTGTCATGCTGATTGGTTCCTCTTATGCGTGGGGGTCATCCCATGCTGCCTCTGCCTAGACAGTGGAGGTGGCTCCAAGGTGGGGGGCAGCTGCATAGAGAGTGAAAGGAGAGCTCTCCTTGCCATCAAAGCAGCTATCTATGATCCTGGTGAGTGGCTCTCTTCTTGGACGGGCCAAGACTGTTGCCGATGGAGGGGTGTCGGCTGTGACAACACCAGCGGCCATGTGGTAAAGCTCAACCTCAGATACCCGTATGATTTTTATGAAGTACAGGTTTACGGAGTTGGAAAATTCCCTCAACCAAGTAAGGTACATCCTTCTATATCTAGCTTGATATATTTGAGGTATCTGGATTTGAGCATGAACAACTTTTCTGGAGCACCCATCCCTGAATTCATTGGTTCTCTCGTGCACTTGGAGTACCTTGACCTCTCCAAGGCTTGGTTCAGCGGACCCATCCCTGCCAGATTGGAAATCTCTCAAGCTTGCGCTATCTAGATCTTCGGGGTGGGTACCCTTTTCTTGACAAATGGAGTGGGTTGACTGAATATTATCCAATAGCTCTACGTGTTAATGGCCTTCAATGGCTCTCCGGAATCCCCTCTCTGCAGTACCTTGACTTGAGTTTTGCTAACCTCTCCATGGCATCAAATTGGCTTCATGAAATCAATATGCACCCTTCTCTGTTGGCCTTGAAATTACTTGATACGGGACTTCCTGGTATTCCTTCTACTCTACAACATGTAAACTTCACTTCTCTCACCATATTCGATCTCTCTGACAATGATTTTCAATCTGCTTTCCCCCGCTGGCTGCTTAATATTAGCAGCCTTGTTCACCTCGATCTTTCAAATTGTAGATTTCATGGCAGGTTGCCAATTATTTTAGATATGTTGGGGAATCATAGCCAACTGACGCACTTAGCATTGGGTGGAAATCAAATTAGTGGTGAAATGCCAGAAACCATTGGGAACTTTGCCCACTTGCAGGTTTTAGGTTTATCGGATAACAATATTGCCGGACAAATACCAAAAAATATATCGATGCTCTGCAACTTGCAGGACTTGGACTTATCAATTAACAGTATTGGAGGAGAGATCATAAGTCTCATAGAAGGATTTTCTAAATGCATCAATAATAAATTAGATGGGAGAAGCTTTTTGCAGAGCTTAGAATTTCTTGACTTGTCTTACAATGCTTTCGGTGGGGCAGTTCCAGAAAGTTTGGGCCAGTTATCTGCACTCATGATTTTGGATCTCTCCTCGAACACCTTCACAGGATACTTGACTGAAGTGCACTTTTCCAACCTCACAGGATTAGATTATTTGGATCTGTCTTACAACTCTCTGAAAGTGAACCTAAGTGATGTTTGGATTCCTTCTTTCAATGCTACTTCTATTTATATGGGCTCTTGCCAAGTTGGACCTAAATTTCCTGCTTGGCTTCAAACCCAGATACATCTGGAAGAATTGTGCCTATCAGAAGCTGGAATTTCGGACAAGATTCCATCATGGTTGTGGTATAGGGATATATCTTCCCTCAATTTATCCCATAATTGTATGGAAGGACAGGTACCAAGTTCTTTGGGAAGCCGTACTTATGGATTTCTTGATCTAAGCTCCAACTGCTTTTCTGGTCCACTACCTAATCTGAAGGCACGGTACATGATTCTCTCCAACAACTCTTTTTCTGGACCTATTTCCTCGAGCTTTTCCAACGAATACGTGAGCCCTATACTGCTCTCTCTATCCTACAACCATATAAATGGTAGCATCCCGAGTTTTCTTTGTAATTGGACATCATTGGAGGTTTTGGATCTCTCCAACAACGAGTTAACTGGAGGATTTCCAGACTGCTGGAGCAAATCACAATCAGGAATCCCTGATGTACAGAAAAATATAAAACTAAAAGATACAAACAGTACGGTGGCATATCCTATTAATCTCCAATCTTTGCACGTGAGGAACAATAGCTTATCTGGTAAATTTCCTTCCTTCTTGAGACTTTGTAAACAATTGGTTATTCTTGATCTTGGTGAAAACAGATTCTCAGGTAACATACCCACATGGATTGGACAAAGCCTCTCGTCTCTAAGAGTTCTTCGTTTAAGATCAAATTCTTTTGATGGTAATATCCCATTGCAGATATCCAGTCTATCTTCTCTTCAGGTTTTAGACTTGGCATGCAACAATTTTTCAGGAAATCTACCATCATCTTTCGGTAATTTTACTGCCATGGTTGAGTTACAGGAAGGAAGTAAACAAATGCTTTCAGATAATATCACGACATCATATTACCAAGAGAGTCTCTTGATATTTGCAAAAGGATTAGAACTTGAGTACACTAGTGTGCTTTTATTGGTTACAAGCATTGACCTATCACAGAATAATCTTTTTGGAGAGATCCCTAGTGAAGTGACAAATCTTCATGGACTGCGTTTCTTGAACTTGTCTGGGAATCATTTCATTGGAAAAATCCCACAAAACATTGGTGACATGAGGCAGTTGGAATCACTTGATTTGTCAATAAATGATATCTTCGGCCAAATTCCCCAAACCATGCTTGCTTTGAATTACTTAAGCCACTTGAACTTGTCATATAACAACTTGTCAGGAAGAATTCCATCAGGGAACCAATTTTTGACCTTCAATGATCCCTCCATCTATGTTGGTAATCATAATCTCTGCGGACAGCCATTGCTAGATTGTGCTACAAATGCACCCCCACATCTAGAAGATGAAGGAGTAGATGAAGATGACTATGATATGATATGGATGTATGCAAGCTCAGCATTGGGATTTGTAATAGGATTCTGGGGTTTCGTCGGCACGGTGGCAATCAAAAAGGATATCAGGATTTGTTATATTCAATTCATTGACAGAATGTGTGATGGGGTTTACACAGAATTAGCAATAAAATTTGCCAAGCTAAAGTTTGTCAAGAGTGACCACAAGCATAGCTAAGCTATTATGGATGGTGCTATGATTATAACGATCTATCTCTCAGTGATGGAGGGAGAACCCCAATTAATCCAAATATGTAAGAATCTGAACTTTAGAACCCTTTTAATTATTGTTCCTTTTGTTGTTTTGCTACATGTATATCATTCCATTAGAATGCTATCATCCATCTGAATAATCAATGGTTGTTTGCCACCATTTTGCTCATAAATGAAACAATGTTTAGTTACAATTGGTTGTTTCTATTTTTATGTCACAATAGCAAAGCGATCCTGCACAGTAAAACACCTAACGTCTCACACAAAATACCCTGCCTGCAAGAAGACAAACATAAGAGTGTCAGAATTATCGGGATGACACAATGACAAAATGGTTAAGTAGACTCGCAAATATATCTGTTTTAATTTGGTGTGGGAAACTATATTTGCTATTCCTTTGATATCCATCACTTCTATTTTAAATTCATTTTCATGATGGAATACTAAATAGTAGATCTATTTCTTTAACTTCCACATAATAAAAATATTGGGGAGAGAATTGGTGATTGGTGGAAATAAAGTGATTTTCAAGATTTATGGGATTTAAATCTTATAAAATGAGAAATGAAAAGAATAACTTAGCATTTGAGGGTGCCAACTAGCCCAGTTGGTCAATTTTCTTGTGTTGAGACAGGAAATATGGGTTTTACACACCCTCACTCCTATATTTGGCCAAGCTTCACTAATCCTACTTTTCTTTAAAAAAGATTAAAAATAAAAAATAAATGACAACACAAAGGAACATATACTCTTGGACACGAGTGGCATGTAAACCACATCATTCTTAAGCCATATTTGGTTGCTGGGAATAGAAATTAAGCATGGTTAGCTCGTGTCCAGGAAATTTGTCCTTGGATAATGACTAGTTTCAATTCTTTTTGGATGAGCTAGGTAATCTCAAGAGAATGAAATAGACCTTATGGCATCTAATCTAATGTATTACTTTCACCAATTTTACTATAATACATAAATGTTATATTAGTGTTTATATTAGTAATATTGTACCACTGGTATTGCTAATATTCTTGTTGATATCGTATTATTAAAAACTAATGATATCTCTTATCCAAATTTGATAAAACAATATAATGTGATATAGAATATATCATACTGTATAATTTATAAACAATATCATATAATACTAGTGTATATATATTTTATTCTAGAGTATAATTTATAATTTGTACAAATATAATACTAGAGTATTAAATATTATTTGGTCATACTCGTTCTATTAATATAGCAATACAAATATTAACATTGTAACAAAATGTTAATCTTCTATTATAATATTAATATTATTACAGTGCTCCAAAATAATGCAAATATAAATAATATAGCATATAATATAACACTATAATTATCATATTTTAATAACTATATTCATATATCAATGGCTCAATTAGGTTAAGCCTTAACCTCGAACTAGTTAGTGTGGACTACATAAATCTTTTTCCTTCATTTCGCTTTATTTAGTTATACTTACTGAAAGATATAGTGATATCAAGTCCTTTCTTATAACTTTATCCTATATGATTTTAGGCTCCCTCTAACCTTCTTTCTTTTTATATATATCAAGTCATTTTTATTATTGCACCTTTCAATGTATAATGTACATGTTAAACCATATAAGTCATCCTTCTTTCAATTTGACTTCAGTTAGTAATACCTTTGCCTTTCCACAACGACTTACTTAACTATATTCATATGTTACAAAAAGATAATAATTACTATAATATTGTTGCTGCTATAATATAATTTAATAATGCAAGAACATTTCTAATAAAGATAGTATATTAAGATATGACAAGAATACTATTAATAAATGTAATGTATGTATGTATCTATGTGTGTGTGTGTGTGTTAGTAAAAATATCAGTTGATACAAATATAGTACATTAAACTATATTTTCTAGTATGTAATATTATGTACTTATATATGTTCAATATAAGTAAAATAACAATAATAAAATAATAATAATAATATAATAATTGTCAAATATGTAATATAATATCATGTGATATGATAGTCTTATGGATAATAGCTAGCATGACTTTAATATATGTAATATATTAGTACATAAATCAAATTTATATAATATCATAGTACTCAATACATAATATCTTCTATGTTGCATTTTTAGATAAAACTAATATTGATAAACATAATGTGTAAGCAAAACTTATTTTCATTGTTACCTGCACATATATCAACACCCATGAGAATCAGCATTTCCAATACCTAAATGAGTTGTTAAACATAAGAACAGGCTAACATAAAACTAATAACTATTCCTAATTCCCAATTCTTGCCAACCAAACGTAGAAGCAAAAGACAGGGATCCCTTTATTATTGTGTCATATGGTTCACTTCACTCTAATTATGAAAACAAACTTGACCTGATATGAATTTAGTTTGTTTTCTCCTATTTCTTGAGAACATTTTGTTTGCATCTTCAAAGATTGACTCAAGGCTTTGAACCAGTAGTCGTTCTTTGGTCCCAACACGCTTCTATGTATAGGATGAGAGTGAAGTTAATTGGCATATCACCAAATGTTCTCTCCTAAAATGTCTATATTAATTAATTAGGGTAGAGTGACTTGTCACAGAGTCATAGCCCAAACGCAAAAACTATTAGACCAATCCTTAATTAAACCTATATGACACCCCTTTTATTAAATATAGGACTATAATAAGCTCCCCCAACCAAAACTCATGGTGCCCTCGTTATGGTTGGCTACAACTTGAAGGAATGGAGGCCATCCATGATGTAAAACCTACTTCAAACCTATCATATCCTTCTCGACTTTGGTATCCCACATGAGGGACTCACATGATTAATAAAAATCATGACGCGCACTAGGCTTGGCTCTAATACTATTCATTATAGACTCATAGCTCAAAAGTTAAACTATTAGAAGGATTAGACCAAGCAATAAATCTATATTAATTGCATTTTTATATTAATCAACATGCGACTACCCAATTGCTCCCTTTTTCTCCTTGGCCATTGAAAAGCAAGGTTTCTATATTGTTTCAAAAAAAAAAAAAAGGAAAAGTCGCATCTGTAGGCCAAGAGCCCAACATAGCAGCACATCCATATTTTTCTCAAATGCATAAGCATAAAGCTTGTCTCTATTGGTCTGAGCTCATCCTCCACTCAGAGATTTTTTATCCATTTATGGTTAATTTAAAAAAAAATATCAAAATAATATCCTCCTAAAACTATTTATCAAACTACTGTTCAAAAGAAAGTCATCTTTGATAGGACAATTTCTATGCCACCTCACTAATCTGACCCCAGCTGGAGGATAAGTGGACCAGACAATGAGTCACCCTTTGATGGAGCGACTCTATAAGTCGCCCTATAGTAGGACGACTCTATAAGTTGTCCTACCATAAGACGACTCTATAAATTATCTAACATTATATATTTTATATTATAATATATTATAATATAATATAATAATATATTATATTATATTATATTATATAAAAATATATTATATTATTATAATATATTATATAACTATTATATTTTATTATTCTATATTATATCATTATAATATATTATCATATATTATATTTTATATTAGTATTTATAATATTATATTATAAAATATTGTATATTATATAATTTTATTATTATACATTATTATAATATTATATAATATTATATTATATTATTATATATTATAAATATTAATATATAATATATTATAATAATTATACTATATATTATTTAATTTATTGTAACATATTATATTATATTAATTGTTATATTATTATTTATAATATTATATTATAAAATATTATTTTGATATAATATATTTGATATTATAATATTATATTATGTCAATATCTTATATTAATATAATGTAATATATATTATATAATATAATTATATGTAATAATATAGTATAATATATTATATTATTATCTTATTATAATATATTAGATAAAAATTATATTATATTATATTATATTATGGTTAAGGGTAATTAGGAATCAACTAGTTATCTTAGAAATAATGGACAATCTCAAACTCCAACCATATAATCTGTATCAAGATCAACAATTAATTCTTTATGCAACTAGCAAAAATTACAATATGTGCTTTCAGATGAAAAAATTTGCAACATTAATTTCAAAATAATATGATCAATAGTTGATTACAAAATTTTTTTAGCAAAAAAAATATATAAGTATCACAACTATCGAGAGGCATATATATCAAGATATTGGGACCTCCTCCACATTCGTCTCTCATAAATACGTATCATCTCTGGCTGTGGCGTGATGTCTCAGGTATGGTATCGACCAATAGGAGGGAGGTGGGGATGTGCTGACCTATCAACATATGCCTGACATCTACCTCGAGAAACTCTCAATCGACTCCTTCTTTGGCCCTTCCATGTTGATCAACGTACTGCTCATTGTGTCGATACGATGTATCTCCCAGCTCGCTCATCCTCTATGATATAGATGCATCATCTATGGGGAGGTTGAAGTCCGAGAAGCCAGAGTATGAAGTGAGCTGGGCATATGAAGAGATACTCGGATCATCTACCGATGGCACAGTCCGAAGTTGTCTATCCTCTGAGATAACTCATATAGTATCGATAAGACCGTCCATAATATCATAAGTGCTCGATCCTTACATCAATAGTACCGAATAGAAGCTGCTTCTTGCCGTATGGCATAGCAATATGATCCTCTAAAACTGTCAGTATGAAAAGAAAAATAAATATTATTCATAAATAAACTAATAACAATATAACAAAATGAGATAAAAGTAAAATATACTTATGACAATATCTATCATGCAGTCCAAAGATGGAACCTCATCTCGATCGCTTACTCATCAATGCGAGATGAGTCATCTAGTGATGTTCCTGTACCACTGCAAATATAGATCATAATAATCCATCACGGGAAGCATGGGTGGACCAACCACAATCAAATCCTCCCATCGTTCTCATGCATCAATATGCTCCGATACTCTCGAACTCAATCATGGCGATGCCGCCCTCATCGATCCAAACAATAAAGAGCGTCACGAGTATCACATGATGGAGGACATCCTGATGCATGCCAAACTGTTGCATCACATGCTCCAAATAATAAATCTCCATGATGTTGAAGCAAATGAGAGATGCGCGTATCCTCCATACATGCTGATCTAATCGGCATACCTCAGTAATGCGATCAATATCTCAGTATGTATGGCACCCACAACATCTGATCATCATACTACTGATCTAGCTGATCCCTATAGTATTAACTATACGCAGTACTAGATTGCTAGCATCAGTCAGTCGAGTCCTCCATCCATCCAAAATAAAGTCATCATATTATTGTATGAAAATATACAGCCATTTATCATATAAAATCAGTGCTATTAGTTATATACCTGCATCCCAGTGGATCAATCTGGTCATGCTGTACGCTACTAAATGGATCCTTTAAATCAGCATCATCCACATCTAACGGGACATGTCTTGCTACATTGCCTCCCACTGTCAGCTGGTAGGCTCCTATCTTGGGAAACACCCGATCTGCCGTCCGATATGTAAATGCTCCCAGATCCAAAACTAAAGCAACACAACAATCCTGCTATCTTATGTGCATCTGGTCTGGTAGTCCTACAGAGCTCGCGATACAAAAAGATTAAGATAGTGCTGTCCCAACTCCATTGCCCACATGCATCGAGTTCACATAGCAGGGGTGAGTACAATAACTGCACATGAAAATCAGACTTATCGGTATACAGTTGGTCATCGATAAGGCAAAGAATAAATACTCGTGCATGCCTCTGCATGGTCTCATCATCTGCATCATGCGATAAGTGGTGGAAGGTATCACGTAGCCAGTAAAATCTCAATGAAGACTCCGACAATATCACCTCCGATGGTCTAATCCAAAAACTCTTCACAGAAGTCCGATCAAATGATTACGTAGTACCAGTGATGGTAGATCCATGCACTCGTAATCTAAGGAAACAGTAACATCCTACAACATGATTGTCATCTCTCCATGTGGAGGTAGAAAGTATGAGTCTCTGATGTCATTGCTCTACCATGACTGTAATGAGAGCCCAATCAAGCTGTATGTCATAAACTCTAAAAACTTATAAAATCAGCCACATGAAGATACTCTACAATCCTCTAACATGGCCATCAGGTGCACATCATGAAGGAGCCTCTGTGTCTACAGTATAGGGCTCTCATATCCTCTCCAGAATATATACTGTTATTATGGTGTCGAGTCTGAAGATAGAGCAGGGTAGGATCCCTCGCTCTGGATGCATGTTAAAGTCTGAACAGCCATATCTGAGGTACAAAATATAAAGACGAGCGTACGAAAAAGATGGTAAGAAACATCAAAGATGGTAAAAAATATCAAAGATGATAAATAGCTAACATTAACAATCAGATTATTTCATACATTTTTTCAAGTATTTACATGACATGATTACATAACCAAAATAGTTTAAAAAAAACATAAGCATCACAAAAGATAATTCATATGAAAAAAAAGATAAATCACACCGTTGGGGATATCTACATCGATTATGTCCTATCTTCTTGCACAATCCAACCATATAATATTTTGACGCTCATTATATCCATATCATTTCAAATCTTCTTGACTACGGATGCCCCTTTGCTTGTCTTTTTATGGACAGGTGCGGTATGAGTCTTAGTGCAGTCCACTCAGCAATAATGTAGACTCTCTGGAGGATAGAAGGTAAGTACATATGACTGCTCATAATGTGCTATAATATAACAGCCATCAACAAACTGCTTTCAGTCTAAGTTTTCACTGGCACAAACAGCAAACAAGTGGAGCATGGGTAATACAATAACTACCATTTTTTATATGTGCATGTGCGTGCCCCTAAGTCGACTATCTATGTATAATCAGGTTCATTAGGGCTATAATGTCTTTATTTCAACCAATCTCATACAAATCGGTTGGTTATTATACTAACCACACAATGCTTCTAGACTTCAGCTGCCATCCATTTAATTTTAGCAATTTTATCTGTGAATATCCTACTGGCCTCCCATCTCTGCACTGTAATTGCACATCTGATGCTAAACCACTTCGACAAATGTTCGAAGAAAAGATGAATAGAGCGGTAATGGGCAATGAACGAGCCTCCTTTAGTACCTTATTGAAGCTTTCAGATAGATTGATATTCATTATTCCATACCTACATCCACTTGTGTCATGCACCAGTGCCTATTTACTCAGATCATCAAGTGGAGATGTTTTCAGATATTGGAAGCAAGTGGACTATTTCTCTCAATGTGTTGTATGCTTCGATCAAACTTTCAAGGTTGATTTTGCTTTGCAGTTTGATGGAAATAAATCAAAAATACAACATCATGGAATCGATCATTTAGGTTAGCCTCAATATATCTAAGATATAATTTATGATATCTATATGGTGCTGTCCATCCAATAAATTTATCTGAAACAGTAGCTAATATTTCTTTATGTCGGTCTGAAATTATGTCAAGCTCCATACAATCACAAAATACATAATAGCGCAAATGCCATAAAAATCATAACCAACTACTACGGTTCTCACCTTCACAAATGGCAAATACTAGATGATAGATACTCCCGTTTCCATCCATTTCCACAACTATCATGAGAGTGCCTTTATATCGACAGTATAGATGCATTGTATCGATGCTAATCAGTAGGCAGCAGAACTAAAAGTTCTGAATACATGGAACAAATGTCCAAAAAACTTGATAGAACACCTCTGTATTTATCTCTGTTGTAGAAATTTTACAAAATCTACAACGATCCCTTTATTGGCACGACGAACTGCAACTAGCTAAGGATCCAATATATTATAAGACTCTGTCCAATCTTCAAATAGCTCATCCATAATAAGTTGTTTAGCTATCCATATCTTTCTGTAAGATGCCTCGCACTGTCATGCATCACATACATAAGTCTAGCAAGCTGATATGGATATGAATATCTCTGTCTTAACTGATCCTCTAATGATATTGGCAATCATACGTGCATCAAGCTGTAGATGATCTCATATCACATCTATATTCAAGCATGTGTGTGGCTTTTTATATACCGTAATCTCCATCACTGCATCTTGATCCGAAGGAATGCACAGAGATGCCAACTGTAGTATAAGATTGTTTCACACGATGCTTCATTTAACTCTATCTGACTCGATGACTTTGAAAGGATAGTGGGTGCGAATGGCATATTGTTTCACGGTATGTTGGACTTGTTCTTTCGATCTGAATACCATTTTCTTTCTTAACTTTTCATTCCTATCAAAGAATGGATGTTTTGGCAATGCTTCATGCGATACGGCCTCATCATCTCGAATGCATCAACTAGCCCAAATTTAGAAACAAGGGGTGTCTCATGTGGTGGGCATCCTCTTCTACACTAGACTCTCCACTATCACTACCATCAGACTCTGCATCATCATTCTCATCTTCGTCATTAGTAGGATTAAGATCATAACTAACAGCAGCTTTATTTTCAAATAAAGTTGTATTAACCATTGCAAGTTTCAATCTTTCAAGTCCTGCATGTATTGTATGTGGCTGATTAAGTGATATAGGATCGTAAGTTTCATACTCTATGTGCTCCATGATAGCTGCCACATTAGGACTGACCTCCATACTATCAAATACGGTGTTATATGGATATTGATATACAGACTCTGCACCTACCATGTACTGAGGACTATCAGTCACGAATGCTACTGGTCTACCAATGGTACATACAGGGTACCTCCATATTTATACCCAACTTTATCATCATTGGAGCTACATCAGATAGAGAACCACCCATCCTCGACTATGCAAGTAAGGCAGATACATCTAAGATACAATAACATACTGTTCACCACCATCCAAACTCCTACAGCTACTGGCTCAATAAAAATTTCAACCGCTCAAAAATTTTTTCTAATGAGATGTCCAAGATGATGTTCATGTTCTGAACATCTTCAATAGGTATAGCCAAATACTATCCAATAATATGCATCAAAAATCTACATAGTAGAAAAACTCCACAGTGATTGGGGTTCCATCCGGTGACAATATAGCAAGCTCGCACAAGTTCTAAATATATTGCGTTACGGTCCACCATGATCGTCCGGATCCTTCCACCATCATAATATGCACCATTAGCATTCTGACTAATCCTTCCATCACAATGGAAGATAATAGTGACAAAACTTGCATTCATTTTGTTAGAAATTATTGTGAGAAAAATTACATGAACATATAAACAGATGTTCACTAGGAGGAAGTACTTAACATTTAAAATGACTTACATAATAAATATATTTTATCATCATCTAATAGATAAAGTTAAGTCCTATCCCATTTAAGAATTGCATTAATTTTATAGATAATTACAGTAATTAAATGATATGCAATAGAGATTGAAAGAAATTTCGACTGTATTTTCTCTTAATTCTCTCCATACGGCTAAAAATATATAGAAAGAACTAAAGAAAAATACTATCCAAAATTTCTTTCGAACTTTTGCGTATCATTTAATTACTGTAATTATCTATAAAATTAATTATAATCTTCAAACTATCTAAACTGGATAATCAATTAATTAATATATATAATTCTACCATCCGTACTAAAAATATATAAATATATGGATATCATAGAATATATATATTAATCAAAAAATAGATCTATGGTTCTATGTAATGCAAATTTTTAATGTAAATAATGTCTACTTATAAAAATTTGTCAAAACAATTTTCTACTTGGGGCTTGTTTAGTTGGCTGGGTCTGAAATCCCATAAAATTCGTGGCCCAACCATCATAAGTGTTGGATTACAAGCCAACTAAGCCGATGTTTTCAAACATCTAGGGCCACCTTTTGAGTGGGTTGGCCAAAATTCCATAGGGAGAAAAAAATGACCGGTTGAGATCATTTTTTTCTCCCTATGGGATTCGGACCAGTCCATTCAAAAAGTGGCTCTGGATGCTTGAAAATATAGGCTTAACTGGTTTATAATCTAATAGTTATGGTGGTTGGACCACAAATTCTATTGAATTTTGAGCCTAGCCAACCAAATAAGCCCCAAATAAAAAATTATTTTGATAATTTATTTATAAATAAACATTATTTATGATAAATTTTTTCCTTCTATACAAATTACTTCGTTATAAAAATATAAATTTATAATAAACATAAATTTATTATTCATATAAACATAAATTCATAAAAATATAAACATAAATTTATAAACATAAAAATATAAACATAAACTTATGTTTATAAACATAAAAATATAATAAACATAAATTTATAAATATAAAAATATAAAAATATAAATAAATATTATAAAAATAAATTTATAATTCATATAAAAAAATAAATCATAAAAAAAAAACCTTCGTTTGCCTCTCTAGATGGGGGTGGAGCGGCGCACTGAGGACTACCGAGGACCACCGGCGGCGGTATGCGGGGAGGAGGGGGTGCCGAGGGAAGAAGGGACGACCGTCGGGGACCAAGAGGGAGAGGGAGGGGAGTTCTCACATCGCGAACTGCCGAGAGGAGGAGAGAGGGGCGACGGTATATCGAGGAGAAGGAGGGGGACGAGTCGAGAGGAGTAGGGATGGCCGTCGGGCACCGAGAGGGAGAGGAGGGGGCTTCTCGCACCGAGAGGAGGAACGGTCGTCGGGGACCAATAGGGAGGGGGGTTCATCTGCGTCAAAGATCGAGAGGGAGAAAGGGGGGTTCTGGTGCCAAGAGGGAGCGGGGGGCATCTGCACTGAGGATCGAAAGGGAGAGGTGGGGATCGCACAGGGAGGAAAGGGGAGGGGGACCGAGAATCTGTTGGTTTTGGCTTTTTTTTCTCTAAGTCACGAAGAGAGGAGAGGAGACAGGGTTTATGTGGGGCACTCTATGAGTCACCCTTCAGTAAGGCAATTCTATAAGTCACTTTATGGAAGGGCGACTCATATAGTCGCTCTTCTATAAGACGACTCTATAAGTCACCCTTCGATAAGGTGACTCTTATGCCAACTCACCTCTTCACATGGCGTGGAAGGTGGTGAGTTGGTATCTAAAGTTGCCCTATGATATGGTGATTTTTTTCTGAACAGTATTTTGATAAATATTTTTGAAAAAATATTATTTTGATAATTTTTTAAAAATAACTATATTTCAGTAAAAAATCTTTCACTCAAGAGTTCTGGCCCAAGTTCCAAAGCAGATCTAAGTTTAGGTTTACCTGACAGCTAGATCTCTGACATATATGGGACATTTTGTACACACAAGAGCAACTTGTGTCTAGCAACAACTGATTTATTGAGGTTTTTGCCTTTGCCTCTCATCTTTAGCTTCACTTGAGATTTCACTGCAAGAGTCTTTGCTTCGCAGCACCAAGATCTTAGTTGCGTTAAATTGAGCACAACCTAAGTAGCTCATTTTCTAGGCTTTTCTAAGAGCAAGCTTTTTGGTTTTTCCTATGTTAAGTCCTGAATCCTAGCACCAGGTTGACCATATGGCACAGTCACATGAACCCCAATGTAGAGCCCTAGAGATTATGTGAGACCTATAAAATGACTCCACCACTCAAACTCCAAGTCAAACTCATCCGAAACTATATCCTGCAACTCTAAAAAAGGAAAGAAAAGAGAGGGTTGTGAGCTATATAGTCCAGTAAAAATTTTTTGCACTCACACTGGCATGAATATGAAATATCTTTGTAATAATATTTAGCCAATAAAAAATAGTAACATTCATATATTGATAATTTGAACAATGCTTGATATAACAATTTGTATGCTATAAAACACATATATATAAGCTATGCCAACATACACATCAAGTCTAATTGTATTACTATTCAATTGCATATATATCACCATATGAAATCTCAAGATACATATTAGTTATATATCATCCAAGCAAAAATTTGATTCAATAATAATCCAGTAAAATTATTTTTCATTATCTGATTAACATAGTTAGATCGTGACTACATCATTACTTCTGTACTGGATTAAACCTACTCATACTCCAGCTTATGACAGGCTAAACACACCATATTTTGTCTCATGGCCAGCAAACACATCTCAACCCACAGCTGACATTACAAATACCACATTTTATACATGTCAACTAGTCCGGATATCATTTAATTAGGCATAGTTTTTCATCTTGCTTTGATTTTGGCACTAAACTAAATATAACCATACTCTAGCCCATGGCAAGCCAAACATATACCATGCTTCTCCCCATAACTGGCAACCATAAATCATATCTTAATCCATGGTTGATACGTCACATTTTACATATGGCCGACGAGTGCACATGCTCCTCTTTTTCTTATTCTTATAGTTTGCAAATTTATATTTGTACTTTCAACATTGGACTAATTACAATCATGCTCCTGTCTATGGTAGGCCAAACACGATGCTTTATTCCAGCCCAAGGTTAATCCAGTATATACACTACATTTCTTACATGGCAATTAGTCCAAACACCATCTATATTAAGGTCATATTCTGATTTTCGATATTGGATTAGTCACAGTCATGTTCCAGCCTATGGCAGGCCAAAAATAATCTCGCACTCTAATCCGAGATTGGTCCAACATATACATCATGTTTCTTGTATGACCGATTAATGTAGATGCCGCCCGCATACCATCAATTATATGAAATCAAGATTTGCCTTATCCAACATGATATTTATAACCAAGCACTCATTAATCATAATTCATGCACATCAAATCAACAATTTATAATACATACACCGATATATAAAAATATACATCATGCAAATACATCTATATATAATTTTTATAATTATGTAAATGATTATATTAAAAATCTTTATCCCTACCAATGATTGACTCAAATAATGCAAACACTGACCATCTGAATCTACAAACTTGAGAGGACAAAGAGATCGGTCCAACACCATCTTACCTAAGCAATTGCTCACATATAAAGCTAGTCCTTACAATTAAATCAATTGTAAATGTCTCAGATTTTTTGTGAAAAAATATAGAAAATCAGAATAAATAGTTGCACGATGCTAGCCGGGATTGACCACACGATCCAGTCTAAGATGGCATCACCCAAACCCATCAAGAATCTGCACTCTTTATTGGTGCTATTGATACGGAGAAAGTAGAGAGAAAATAAGTAAAGAACAAAAAACAGGAAATCATCAATTCTGCTGCCTCAATCAACAAAACATGGTGATTGCACAATATGGCATCAATTATGCCGCCAGCTTTCAAACCGCAAATAGTGCAGTATTGTTGCCCTCAAATGTAGATGATTAAATATTGCAGTATCTAAAAATGTTGATCAACTTCCCATCATGCAGATGCATGCATGTTGTACTCATCCCAATATAAAAATTTGATGAAGCCCGTATATGATCTAATTGTTAAAAATAATTTAAGATATTTAAAATAATAATAAATAATTATTTTTTTTTGAAATAAAATAGATTCTGATCAAAATTAAGATTATACCATGATTATAATTTTTTAATAGATAAAAATTATATCAACCTAAAAAATTTTAATCTAATCTATAAATATACCCTGACTCTTCGTCAAGTAATAGACATCGAAATCCTTTGGCATATATTAGATTAACTCTTTGCACTATTCTTTGTAGGATGGAAGCAAAACAGATTCATCTACATGATTCATCTTTCAATATTTTAATAATATTTTTTATCTTTATTTATTTTTGGACATGAACAACAATGAATGAAAATATATTATTTTCACATTCAAAACTAAATTTTCTATACTTCAAATTAAATTTTTTATATTTAATGGTATGAGAACCACTTCTATGTATTTTATTCAATTCATTGATTTTATTGCTATATGAAAAATTTTAATATATCGTAACGATATATTACAGTTGTTTGCTATTATTTATAAATAAAATAAAAAAAATTTCATTTCTTCTTTTAACATCGATGAGAACGGGACCAATGAAGATATCTTAAAGCTGCGATGTTGGATATAGATCTGATTGGCCACTCTAGTCGGTCTCTTAATTGGAGCCATCAACATCCAGATTTATTCCTAGATTCCGTCCTAAAGAATTTATGTTATTTAATTAAAAAAAAAAAGATTTTGATCATGTTATGGTTGATTTAAAATAAATAATAAATAAAGATGGAAGAAGAGGGCCGATGGCGTGCCCTCCTCCTCTCTTAATCACGGCGGCCGGTCCTCCGGCCTGCATCCGGCGGGCCGCCGGCAACCTTGCCCTCCACCAACCACCCTAAGGTTATTAAATAAATAAATAAATAAGTTTAAAGAAGAAGAAGATGGCCGAGACCCTCCCCTCCCATCACGGTGGCCAGACTCCCATATCATCGCCGCATCCTCGTTGGATAAGGATGGCCGGAGACTTGGGAGACGGCGGCGGTCGGCCGATCTGGCCTTATCCGGCTGCCACGGACCGATTTTCTTTTGGGGATAAAAGGCATGAAATTCAAACCGCCAGATTCGGTAAACCGGCGATTGCCTCTCCCTATCGCCGGCGAAATTGGATGGTTGGTCGTCGAAGAAGTCGACGGTCCGTCGATTGAAGCCTTCCGACGGCCGCCAGCTGGGAAGAAGGAGGATCGCTGCCTTTTTTTTTTTTTTTTTGAATCCCCTCCCACCAATCTCCCATCTAGAAAAGGCACCTATCGCCAGCACACCGACGGTCAGGACGGCGGTCTTATGCCGGCCGCCAGTGGTTGAGGACGGCCCATGGCTCGCCGGTAGTGATTAGGAGCAGGGGATCGTCGGCGGAGAGGGTTTTGGGGTTTTGATCGGGAAAGACGGGCGGAGGAACGGGATTTAGGCCTAACGAGTTCGGGTTTCGGGTTCTGACCCAAAATCCGAAATAGGTTTCCCGTTTTATTTAAAATAGAGGATTTTGCATTTAAGGCCTCGATAAGTTTATATTCAGTAAAAACCCTTTTTCAGTTATTAACTGAACCAGACCAAATTCAGTTTAGGAAATTTTTGCAATTTCCCCCTGATAAAGTGTTTATTACATAAAGGTTCTTAAAAATTGCATTATGATTCCCACGATAGAGTTTATTACATAAAGACCCCTAGATTATTATTTAGTCCCCATCATAAACTTTATTATGTAAAGGTCCTTTTACATTGTGTTTTCTAATTAATTTTGGGTTGGATTATTGTTTATTACTAAAAATTTATGATTATGGTGAAAACCATAATAAAGTTTTATATGGTTATTTGGGTTATTCAATACCATATTAACGTTAGTAGGTTTATTATGTTTCGCCATAGCATCCTGATATAGTAAAAATTACAAAAAGGCTATAAAATAAAGTTTAATGATATGCGAATAAAATAACAATTAAGTCATAGAGATAATTAACTTTACTCATAGGAGTAGTTGTTTTGGTTGCACTGCTAAACAACCCAAGAAAGAGGGTCAATTGGATTATTAAAAATTTTAACTAAGTAGTGACTGTGCAGTGAATAAAAGATAAGCAATGGGCAAATGAAGTAAACAAGGTCCAAATATACAAACATACCAAGTTTACAGTAGTTCGGTATACTACAAGCACCTACGACATTCTTTAAATGATCCCTTGAAAATTCTACTATAATCGATAAGATTATAGCATGTTTGTTTTGATCGAGCTCACAAATAAACTCAATTGATTTTAACTCAGATCAACCAATCAAAATGTTTACAAGTCTTATCCCAAGACTTCCAAACCAATTTCTAGTTTGGAGCAATCAAATCCTTCAAGTTTCAGCCCTTATTGAAACTATTACAGAATTTTTGAATGAAAACAGTACAATAATCAAAAACCCTTTGAGTGGTTGATTTGTTGTTGTTGAATCTCTCTTTGAAGAAGCTTTGAATTGCCGGTAGTAAATGCACCTACTTTTCCTTGATTCCACTCAGAAAAATCAAGATGAATTTAATTTGGAGTAGGTGAACTCTCTTGAAAATCAATAAATACTCAAAAGTATTTTTTTCTCATGAATAGTAGTTTTTCTTTTTGTTCCTTGCTCTTTCTTTTATGTCTTGATCATTCTCTCCAAGTTCTGAGTGATTTGAATTCAAAACTAGCTATTTTTGACCATTAGGGTGAAAAATAGCCGTTGAAAATTTATTGAGAAGAAACTAACTTGTCACAGAATTAGCCGTTATGCCTGTCAGATGCTATTGAGTCGGCTCAAACTGGCTTCGAGCCAACTCAATTTGGATTCGAGCCTACTCTACTACATTTTGAGTCTGCTCGGCTTCGATCTTCAAAAATATGGCATTCTGCTCCTCTGAGAGAGCCGGCTCTGATTTAGGTTGATTCACCTTGACTCTCAAAAATTTGAAAGTTATCTTTCTATTCCACCAAGGGAGCCAACTCTGGTTTGGATCGAGCCAATTGATTCTCAGAATCCAAAAATTAGCCTTCTATCTTTCAAGAGAGCCAGCTTAGATTCAATCCTAGTCGACATGGCTTCGTGCCAAGCCACTGTGCCAGTCTCTACTCATATCAGAGCCAGCTCGATTCACAAATAAGTCGGCTCCAATTCTTCAAAAGGATTTTTCTTGAGCCATTTGTCTTTGAAACTGATTTTTACTTGACTCAGATGATCTTCAATCATACTTAGAGCCTTCCAACGATGCTTTTCTTAACAAAAATATTTTTGACACATTGAGAGATATTATTATCAATTTATGTTCTAATATTTTATAATCATCAAAATCATTCCTGGGATCAAAATCTTTTTTTTTTGATGATGACAAAATATTGAGCATATAGTTATATATATATAAAATAATTGCTTAATGTAAAAGATGTACAGTATCGAGGGTATAAATTTTTACATTTAAATATACACTATATGCATAAATGATTTTTGATTTGGTCTACTATATAGAAGAATTATGTTTTCGTTCCTAGTTGCATAAAATTTTCAAGAGATATCAAGTCATTAAAATTTTAGCTCTCCCTCAATAAATGCTTTCTATGAAATGATATATATGAGATTTAGTAGATTTGTAAAGCTTAATTACAATCAATATGCTAATCAAGAATCAATATGCTTAATTAATTACTCAATTGTCTCCCCCTCTTTGTCAATGTCAAAAAGAATAAGTGCAAAGAAATTGAAATAAACAAAATAAATATTTATTGATAGATAATATTCATTATAAACTTGTATTGTTTACAAAAAGTTGCCTCACAAACAATACATCATTTGACATTACACTACATCATGAAGCAAAAAACTAAAGATCAGAAGATATATAAAACCTAAGAAAGCTAGTCCTCATCAGATAGAAATTCTATAATAGGCTCAAGAGGATCAGAGGAGGAGGAAGAGGAAGTAGCTCTCTTGCTTCAGGTCCTTTCAGAAGGCCCGGAGCCAAGGGGAGGAAAACCAATGCCAGGTCAAATAACGGCACTGAAGGGGGTTCTGGCAGTAGAGGAAGATGGGTGAGCCTAACTAGGGGTAGGTCTAAACTGGCTAGAAGATGGTCGAGATCAGGATGGAAAATATGAGCAATAAGCTAACCGATTTGAGACTCCATCCTCTGCATCACCGCAAGAAGAAACCTAATGCCACCCTGCTCAGAGATAATGGCATCCTTAACTCTCTTGGCAACCTGGCAGTTGTCTGAAACAGACGCTCGATATCCCGAGATAGATCAAAAGTCTGATTGTGAGTCCTCTCCAAAATCTTAAGCTCTGAGACAAACCACTAATCTACTGACTCAACTCCTCAAACTGTCCTTGAGATGATATCCTGTGTTGTCAAGACCCAGAAGCATCTGCTGTCGAAAGTTTGTAAACATATCTCCCACTCTCTCCATAATTTGCTCCACAATCCTTTTAGTACTAAAACCATGATGCATAAAAGGGATGTGAGGAGAGACAGGAGCATAGGGTAGAAGCTTTCCTACAACTGATGTGCAGGTCGGAGTTGGTGCTAATGAAGAAGGTCCAACTACTGGTGCTGGTGAAGATAGGCCGGTAGAGTCTGAAAGGATGATGAAGATCCAGATGTATGACCATGTGCTCCCTTAGCTTCCTTTACCCACTGACCATTTATTTTTTGGTATCCCATGCGATGAAGTGAATGAATAGTGTAATAGTCAATGTGAATGAGGAATTTGAAGTCTTCACCTTCCAAGTCAATCTTAGTATTAATGAAAATCAAGGTGAAAATCATTCTATAAGACAAATAGCCCTTGATCTTAGACCTCCCAACAGCACACCTCATCTGCTCAATCATCATATATGATAGGTTCCAAGCAGTCCCCTCAACCATGCAAATCATAACAGCAAGATATCTTCTTGGTACCCAGTCAAATCTTCTTGTTCTAGGAAAAAAGATCTTGCAAATCATACCGTGGAGAAGTTTCAGCTCAACCAGCAAAAGATTTGTCTCTCCACATAATCTCTGCCTAGAATCCTTCTTAAACCTTCAAAATCATTTTCTACCTCAGGAACATGGATTTCAGTGCATTGCATTTCCAACAAATGCCCTAATTTCCTTTGGTCTAGGGCAATCTCCGTCCCCTTTACCGTAGACCAAATGCAGTCCATATCTATTTCCAAATTTTCAAAAAACTCTCTCACAAGATTGGGGTAGGTCGATACCTCGAGTGAATAAATCTTTTTCCAACCTTGTTGATGGATCTAGGAGCCAATGCAGAAGTTCTCACCATCCAAAAATTCAAAATTGACCTTCCTACCCATGGTGACTGCTCGTGATGCCATGGAGATGCAATTCGGAGGAGAGATGGATACAGGAGCAGATTGAAGGTCTTCAAGCTGATGCTTTCGCTTGGACCATGCTTTATGCTCCTCGTCCATTCCTCACTTCTTAATGATAGCAATTCAAGCTTGAGGTGCCATTGTTCAGATTTCCAAGGTTTTGGAGGGTAAAAGAAGAAGGAAAGGGCTCTAGAGGGTTTGGGAATGGAGTCATGAGGGTTTGAGGTGGGGCAAGTTCAAAAGAGAGGTGAATAGGGTTTTAAGAAAGTCAGACATTTTAATCTAAAAACTAGATCCCAATCAAAGAATCAACTCGAATCCTAGTTTGGGTTGGCTCGACAGTAGAGTCAGCTTGATAACACAGTCGAGCCAGCTCGAGTCTTAATTTCAAAAACAAATAAAAATTTAGAACAAATTCGAAATGGGTTCAAAAATTTTGAAAAATTTTACAACAAATCAACTTATAGATGAGCAAAAAATTATTGAAAAGATTTTCAATTAAAAGGGATCACAAATTCGTAATTCACCTCTGATCATTCTAAATCTCTCTGCATAGAGAGGTTTGATAAAAATATCAACCAATTGATTTTCACTATAAACAAATTCAAGTACGATGTCATTATTTTGAACATGATCTCTGATAAAGTGATCTCTTATTTCAATATGTTTTGTTTTAGAATGCTGAATATGATTTTTAGTTAAGTTAATAGCATTTGTATTGTCATATCTTATGAAAATTTGGCTTTGATTTATGCCATAATCTTCAAGTTGTTGTTTAATCTATAGAATTTATGGACAACAGCTTCCAACAGCAACATGTTCAACTTCAGCAGTAGATAATGCTACTGAATTTTGTTTCTTACTGTATCTAGATATTAAGTTTAGTCCTAAAAATTGACATGTTCTACTTGTGCTTTTTCTATCAATTTTGCAGCCTCAATAATTAGCATCTGTAAAACCAATTAGTTCAATTGAAGATTATTTTAAATACCATAATCCCAAATTTTATGTGTCAATTAGATATCTAAAATTCTCTTAACAGCAAATAAGTGACTTTCTTTGGGATTAGATTGAAATCTAGCACACATGCAAATATTAAAAGTATATCAGGCCTACTAGTAGTTAAATATTGTAATGAGCCAATCATACCTCTATAGAGTTTTTGGTCATGTATTTATCATTTTTATATTTATCAAGTCTGCATGTGAGGCTCGTAGGTGTGCCAATTTTCTTTACATTCTCCATTCCAAACCTTTTTAATATCTCTCCAACATATTTGGATTGATTGATAAATTTTTTTTTTGTTTGTTTAATTTGAAGTCCAAGAAAAAATATCAATTTTTTCATCATGTTCATTTCAAATTCACACTATATAAGCTCAGTGAATTCTTGACAAAGATCCTCATTAGTAGCTTCTAAAATAATACTATCTACATAAATCTGAACTATAAATGAATCATTTGCTTTTCTTTTTAGAAATAGAGTTGTATCAACACTATCTCTAGTGAAGTTATTTTCAAGTAAAATTTACTTAATCTTTCATACCAAGTTTTAGGTGCTTGTTTTAGTCCACATAATACCTTCTAAGTTTGTATACATGATTTGGAAAGATGTGATTTTCAAAATTAGGTGGTTATTCTACAAAAATTTTTCAGCTATATATCAATTTAAAAGAGCGCTCTTTCCATCCATTTAAAAAATCTAAAATTTATATAATAGGCAAATGCAAATAGTAATCTAATAGCTTCTAATTTAGCTATCGGTGCATATATTTCATCAAAATCTATTCTTTCTTTTTTATTGTATCCCTTAGCAACTAATTTTACTTTATTTTTTATTATATTATCATTTTTATTTAATTTATTTCTAAATATCTATTTAGTGCCAATAATTTGATGGTTAATTGGTCTACTTACTAATATCCAGGCATTATTCCTTTCAAATTGATTTTCTTGTTCTTGCATGGCAAGCATCCAATTTAGATCATTTTCAGCTTCTCTAATTCATTTAGGTTCAATTTGTGAAACAAAGACGAGATAATCATGAATTTCTGTAAAGGTGGATCAAGTTCTTACATATTGTGAAGGATTACCAATTATAACATCTTTAGGGTGATTGTGGCATACCCCATTCTTTGGGTAGATCATCATGCTTTTTGTTCATACCTTTATCTTGAGTTATTTCATGATCATCATCTTTTGAATCTCCCTCTTCACTGATATTAGATTTGTCCTTCAGGTTGAGTTTCTTTACTCCTTTTTCCAAGCATCCGGTATTATCATCAAGAATATTTTCTTTTTTGAAGATAAATTATTAGTTTCATCAAAGATTACATGGATAGACTCTTCAACAACTAGAAAATGTTTGTTCAAGACTCTATAAGTTTTGCTAGATGTAGAGTATCCATGAAAAATATCTTCATTAGATTTAGCATCAAATTTTTCAAGATTATCTTTTTCATTATTTAAGATAAAACATCTATATCCAAAAATATAAAAATAGCTAATATTTAGTTTTCTTCCTTTCTAAAACTCATAGGGGTTTACTTAAGAATTGGATGAATCAAAACATGATTTAAAATATAACATGCAGTATTTATAGCTTCAGTCCAAAAATATTTTAAAAGTTTTTCTTCACATAATATAGTTTTAATCATTTTTTCTAAAGTTCTATTCTTTCTTTCAACAGCACCATTTTGTTGAGATATTCTTGGAGCAAAAAAATTATATTCTATACGATTTTTATTATAAAAAATTTTAAAATTTTGATTTTCAAATTCAGTACTATGGTCACTTCGAATACTAATAACTGTAGAGCTCTTTTCATTTGAAACTTTTCGATAAAATTTTAAAAATATAGAAAAAGCTTCATCTTTATGTGCTAAAAATAAAACTCAAGTAAAATGAGAGAAATCATTTATGATCATAAGTCCATACTTCTTTCCTCCTAGGCTTGTAGTCCTAATAGGTTCGAATAAGTCTATGTGAATCAACTCGAATGGCCTAGTAGCTGAAACAGTATTTTTGGATTTAAAACTCTCTCTAGTTTGTTTATCAAATTAATATGCATCACAAATATGATCTTTTTCAAAATTTAGTTTAAGTAAATCTTTAACTAAATCTTTTGCAATTAATTTTGATAAGGACTCATGCTTGCATGACCCAAGCTACGATGCCATAGCAACTAATTTTTTTGATCTTAGCATCCATAGCAACAAGACGGTGATCATTTTTCATAGCTATCTTATCAAGATCAACCATGTAGACATTGCTATGTCTATATCCAATGAATTTGATGCTATCATCAAAGGAACTAATAACTATATATAAAGA
Source organism: Elaeis guineensis (assembly GCF_000442705.2). Classification (NCBI taxonomy): domain Eukaryota; kingdom Viridiplantae; phylum Streptophyta; class Magnoliopsida; order Arecales; family Arecaceae; genus Elaeis; species Elaeis guineensis. The sequence goes on from NC_025996.2 coordinate 34,406,484, forward strand.
AGATTCAAATATAACTTTAAATCTTTTATCACATAATTGACTTATACTTAGTAAGTTATACTTAAGACTATCAATAAATAATATATTTTTAATAAAAATGGAGGGAGTGATTTTAATTTTATCAATTTTGATTTTTTTTTTGCCATTATTGCTAAAGGTTACCACTCCTCCATTCTTTCTTTCAAGGGTGATGAATTGATTTTTGTCATCCATCATATACCTTGAATAGGCACTATCTAAGTATTATGCTCTCTTATTTTTATTGGCTGCAAGATATTCTTATAAAATAATCAAGCGATTGATTTAGGTACCCAAGTCTTCTCGAGTCCTTTAGGGTTAGCAATCGTGGTTCTTTTTGTAACCCAAATCTTCTTGATTGTTTTTTCATCAAATTTTCTTATGTTGCTTGTAAATACTTTGTGTCATACTCTACCACAGCTAAAGCATGTGACATGTGAGGTGATATGTGATGAAGAACTAATATAAAAATTTTTCAAGAATTTTTGTTTCTTGTTAGGATTGAAACCGATACCAAATTTATCATTGATGGTTTTTGGTTGTTTAAAATCATTTGCAATTTTTTTAAACTATATGTAAATTTATCAACCAATGGTTTCAATTTGTTTACTTTAGTTTGTAGGATGTGATTCTCTTCGAGTAATAATTTATTATTTTGTAATGTTTCATCCTTTTCTTTGGTCAATGATGCATTCTTATTTTTCAAATCTTTATATTTAGTGCTAATTTCTCTGAAATCATTAAGTAGCTCATGAAATGTATCTTAGAGTTTTTCAAATATAAAATCTATGAATTGTTTAGAAATTATCTCTTCTCCTTGTGCCATGAGACATGAGTTCACAATATCTTGATTTTCTTCATCTGAAGAGGAATCATCACTATCACTCCATATTACTACCATAGCCTTTTTCTTGAATTTTTTGAAGGTTTTCTTGAGAGTTGGATAATCACCCTTAAAATAATTCAGATTCTTGCATTCATAGCATAGGGGCTGCTCTCTATCATTTTCTTTGTCTTTGCTTGATTGTCCTTTGCCTAATGGCCTTTTCTTGTATCCTTGTCTTCTCCTTCTTATGAACTTCTTAAATTTTCTTGTAATGAGGGCTATGTCTTCATCATCTTTAGTTGACTCCATAATATTTTCATCATTTACTGCAGATTTGAGGATAATATCTTTTTCTTTTATCTTCATCTTTATTGTGCTGCTTCATTGTCAGTTCATGCGTCATCAAGGATTCAATGAGCTCTTCGAAGGATAGTACATTCAAGTATTTTGCCTCTTAAATTACTGTGACTTTTGCTTTCTAAGACTTTAGCAAAGACCTAAAATTTTTCTCACCAAATCAATGTTAGAATAAACTCTACCAAGACTTTTTAATCTATCTACAATATTAGTAAAGTGTGTGAATATTTTAGTGACTGTTTCACTAGGTTTCATTTTGAAAAGCTCATATTGGTATACAAGCATATTAATTTTTGATTATTTGACTTGATTTGTGCCTTCATAAGTTACTTCAAGTCTATCCCAATTTTTTTTTATGGAATTGCATGTAAAACTTCAGTTAAACTCATTTACATCCAAGCCACATATAGAACATTCATAGCCTTGGCATTTAGTTGAATTGATCTTTTGTCCTCTTCAATCCAATCCTTTCCAGATTTGAAAATGCTAATGCCATCGACTATAATGGTAGGTGTGTACAGTCCATTAACTATGACACTCCACATGTCATAATCAAGATCTTGGATGAAAATTCTCATATGAGCTTTCCAATATATATAGTTTGTGCCATTGAAAAGTGGTGGTCTACTTATGGATTGTCCTTCGATAAGTGAACTTTTCAATTGTGTTGCCATAATCTTTTTCTCTTGATTGTGAGATCAATAACTAGTTGAGAATCAAGCTCTAATACACTTGTTGTCCAGCTAGACAACTTAAGAGGGAGGGTGAATTGGATTATTAATGTAGAGTTAGTGTGGTACTCTCAAGCCTTAGGAGGCCATAAGAGGAGCCATGGGCTTGGCTCCAGGATGCTATGACCAGTTTAGGTCTTAGGACTAAGATGGGTTCGATCTTAGGACTAAGACAGGTTCAATCTTAGGACTAAGTTCTACTTCTGCCAGCAGAGGAGTCGACTCGGATTATTGTGGAGTCGACTCGGTTCAAGCAAGTCAATAGGCAAGTCGACTCGGGGTTCAATCGAGTCGACTCAAGTCTAGGCGAGTCAACTCAAGCCCAGTATGAGTCAACTTGAGTTGTGGGAACAGAACTGCATGGATTTTCTATTTGGATCTAGGATCAGATTTGAGCCTAGAGATCTTAAGTCTTGATTTGATAGGTCTTAAGAGGGCTAACCAAGCCAAAAGAGGGGTCAAGCCAAATCAAAAAGGGGTCAACCCCTCTCTCTCTCCTTCCATGCCAAGCCAAAAAATGGATCAAGCCCCTCTCTCATCCTCACACCACTCCATGGGGTTGGTGCCCCTTAGACCTGCCAAAAGGGAGGCTTGCGCTTCTCTCTTCTTTCCAATCATTCCTTGCTTCAAAAGAAAATAACAAGGAGGAATTAAGAGATTAGTTAGCCAACTCATTGACTTAATCCAATCTTTTTGGGCTCACAATTAAGTGCCTAACTAAATTAAATCAAAATATATTTGGATTATGCTCAAGATAATAGACTTGATCCAATCCTTATATAATAAGAAATTGTAGTCTAGAGAAGAATTAGATTTAACCATATGGTAGCATGATTTCATAAATTCGATAGGATTTCACTAAATCCTAATCCAATAAGAACTTCATAAGATAATTGATTAATTCAAGATTAAATTTCTTAATATATGACCCCATAGATTCCATTCTATCTGGTAGTGAGATATATTATGATCTTCATCACAACATCATCGAAATTCCTTTCAATGGATTGAAACTATTCTGGCTCTATCCTTCGAGGGTCATCGATCATCAAAACGATATCCGATGAGTCTCACAATCCATCAGTGATATCTAGAAGTATGTAGTGGCAACCCAGTAAAATAAAAGTGTGAATCCCTAGATATAGTTATCATATGATTTAGTCTTTCTATTGTGAGTCTTGACTTGACGGAGGATATAGAGAACTCATCAGATCTGATCGTCAGTCATATACTAGATTGGCTCGATTCAAATTCATTTGTGAATCCTGTAGAAACTCTTTTCTAGTATTCATACTTACTTTAGTCAAAGAATTTTAAACTCAGTTTCATAAATCAAATAGAACTTCTCCTTTTCTATCAAGATCGATAAATTTATCTAAATACATCCTATTCCAAACAGCGAACTTGGACCTATGGTAGCCAACATATACAGCAAAGATCCGAATGGCTAGGGACCAAAGAAACGTGCAGTCAAACTCAGTAGTCTCGTTGTGAATAGCCGATGACATCACAGATCAAAAGACCACTCACACCACTGCAGCATCGAGTCAATCACTGACGAATGAGTAGACATTCAAGTGATTTCTCATGTTGGTCATGCTCAATGCAAGTTATTTTCTAACAACCATCCGTATCCTCATCCCAGTATCTCTACACTATAGACCCAAAACTCATCTGCCCATAAGGGAGGTGAACCATGCATCGATCTTGAATAGATTGATCACTATCCTTCATGATGATCTTTTAATCGAAAGTATTTAAAAATTAATCACTAATTAATGTATGTCTCAAATTCTCAACACTTTGAAAATATATAAAATCATCTTTGTTAATTTCTAGGATAAATCATGAACACATAAACATGATTAGAATAGAAAGTCCTTTATTAATAATAAAAATATTATAAGTACAAGATTAAGCCCCAGAACTATAAAATGTGTTAGCTAATAATTAGCTTCTAGGCACATATCTAACAAACTTTCACTTGACCTAGAGCCAATTGGCCATATCCCTAATATCCATCTTCTTAAAGTGAGCTTCGATCTTCTGCTGGCTGAGAGGCTTGGTCAGTGGATCCGTCATGTTGTGCATGGAGTCGACTCTTTGCACCTCGATAAACGTCTTCTCGAGGTATTCACGTATGATGTAGAGTTGCCGCTCTATATGCTTGAACTTCTAGTGAGATCTGGGCTCCTTAGCAAGGGCTATAGTGCCATTGTTATCGCAGTGTAGTGCAATGGTATCTGATAGTATCACACTCAGCTTCGCAACAAACTTCTTGAACCAAAAGACTTCCTTAGCAGCTTCAGAGGCGATGATGTACTCGACTTCCATGATCGAATATGCAATGATCGACTGCTTGAAATTCTTCCAGCTAATCACACCACTATTACATAAGAAAATACATCCCGATGTAGACTTTCTATCATCGACCTCAGTCATAAAATCTGAATCAGTGTATCTCTCAACTTTCAGCTTCGATCCTCTACCAAAGATCAATAATAAATTTTTAATCCTTCTTAAGTACTTAAAGATATTTTTCACAGCAATCCAGTGTTCTTCATCTGGATTTGCCTGATATCTACTCGTGACACTCATGGCAAGAGCTATATCAGGTCGTATACATAACATGACATACATGAAGCTCCTATTGTCAAGCATAAGAAATCTTGCTTATGCACTGAATCTCCTCAGGTGTGTCAGGACACATCTTTTTGAAGAGATGAATGCCATATCTAAGGGGCAAAAGATCTCTTTTGAAGTTTTCCATGCTGAACCTCTTCAGTACCTCCTCTATGTACATTCGCTGTGAGAGTCCTATCATTCTCTTAGATTTATCTCTATAGATCTTTATACTAAGAATTTAGGAAGCTTTTCCTAGATCTTTATGGTGAATTCTTTTGATAACCATATTTTGACCGATGTCAGTATGAAAATATATTTCTAATCAGGAGGATGTTATCCATAATATGAGGAATGTAATAGTGCTCTCACTGATCTTTTTGTACACATACGGCTCCTCCTCATTTTTGATGAAATCAAATATTTTGATCATATCACTAAAGTAAGTGTTTCAACTCTGAGATGCTTGCTTGAGTCTATACATGGACCTTTATAGCTTGCAGACCTTGTGATTACTATCACTAATATGAAATCCAAAGACTGTTCTATGTAGATATTTTTCTCAATATATCCACTTAGAAAAGTAGTTTTTACATTCATCTATCAAATTTCATAATCATAAAAAGCTGCTATCGCATGCAAAGTATGGATGGATTTTAGTATGGTCATGGACAAAAAAATTTCATGATAGTTAATGCCTTCGCGTTGATTATAACCTTTCATAACTAGCCTTATCTTATAGGTCTCTATCTTACCATCCGATCTAATTTTTTTTTTATAAATTTATTTACACCCAATAGGTATAATATCTTCAGGTGAATCTACTAAAGGCCAAACCTAATTGAAATGTATGGAGTCAATTTCTAGCTTCATCACTTTCATCCATTTCTCAGAGTCAATATCTAATATTATCTTATCGTAGGTCTTGGGATCATTCCTAATATCTCTATCTCCCACAAGGAATACTTCTTCTAAATCTTTTGTAAGAATACCTAAGTACCTTTCAGAAGGATGGAAGATCCTATTTGATCTACGAGGTAGAGGAGGTACCACATTTATTGGCTCGCTACTGGGTTCAATTTTTAAACTCGATGCTCTTCAAAGACTTTCTCTTTGAGCTCAATCTTCCTCCCACTATCTTCATCTTGGATAAACTTCTTTTTCAAGAAGATAGCATGATGGCTCACAATCACATTGTGATCCTCAAAAAGATAAAAATAGTATCCCATGATCTTTTTAGGATACCCAATAAAATGAGTCCTAAAAGATTTAACTTCTAACTTATCCATCTGCTGTCGTTTGGTATTGGTCAAATATCTCCAAATCTTGAGATACCCAAGAGTTGACTTCTAACCATGTCATAACTCATATGGTGTGGTAAGAACAGATTTAGAGAGAATTCGATTCAAAAGATGAATCACAGAAAATAATACATGTCTCTAAAGAAATATAAGAAGATCTGTGAAGCTCATCATGGATCGAACCATATCTAATAAGATCCGATTTCTCCTTTTAGATATCCCGTTGAGGCTATTAATACGGTCTGAAGCCATTATCTTTGAGATAGATCCGAAATTTTCTACTAAGATATTTTTCTCTTCTATTTGATTAAAGAATCTTTATAGATTTTTCGATCTATTTTTCTACTTTATGTCTGAACTCAATGAACTTTTTAAAGGCTTCAAATTTTCAATGCATCAAATGCACAAACTCATACCATGAATAATCATCGATAAAAGTTATGAAGTAGACATAGCCATCCCTGACTTGTATATCAATGGACCATACATGTCAGTACGTATCAAAGCTAATATCTCAATGGTCCTTTCTTCTTATCCCACAAAGGGCAGTTTGACCATTTTTTTTTGAAGACATGATTCACAAATCGGTTAAGACTTAGAAGTCAATGGTTCAAGAAGACTATCTTTCTTCAGTTTGTTGAGTCTGTCCTCTCCTATATAGCCTAGCCTAAGATGCCATAGATATTTCTGACTAATTTTATCTCTAAGTCTCTTAGATCTTATGGCATTCATAGTTTGCTCGTTAATATTGACACTCGCATCCATATGTAAATGATAAAGACCATCAATCAAGTTCAAAATAAATTAAACACATATCTTTATTAAAATAATAATCATAATTATCCTATGCCAGCACAGATATGAAAATTAAATTTCTACAAGCTATAGATACATAATAGCAGTCTTTTAAAATTAAACTAATTCCTAATGATAATTGCAGAGGGTAAGTCCCGACGGCTACAGTAGCAATCTTTGCTCCATTGTTGACCTGAACAGTGATCTCATCTTTTTTCAGCTCTCTTACATCTTCAAGATACTACATAGAAGTACACAAACAAGCACTTGAAGCAGAATTTAGAATCCAACTAGAAGAAGAGAAAATCGTTAGATTACTTTCAATAACAAGCATATCAAACGTATCTTCAGAAGGTGCATCCCTCTTCCTGCTCTTGACAGTTGCCAAGTAGGTCAGACAGTTCCTCCTTCAATGGCCTTCGATGTTGCAATGAACATATTTTTTCTTGTCATTGGTCTTCTTTGAAACCTGCTTCTTGGACTTTATCTCGTTCTTTTACTTCTTCGTAGGCTTCTTCTTCTTCTTGAAAGAAGACTCTCTCTTAGAGAAAAGTTGCTCTATAGTTAGAACTGTATCCCTTGAACTCTTCAAGGTGCCCTCTACTATTACCAGCATGTGCAGCAATTCGGACAAAGTGCTATCAATTTTATTCATATGGTAGTTCATGGTGAACTGCCCATACGAATCAGAAAGAGACTGAAAGATCAAATCCACCTGTAATTCCTTATCCATATTCATATCGAGCTTCTAAAGCTCTTTGATGTCCTTGATCATTATCAAACAATGATCATTGATGGACTGTCCATCATGCATTTTTATTTTGAATAGTCTTCAAATGATCTCAAAGTGAGTTGTGTGACTCTGCTCACCGTACAACTCTTGTAGATGAGTCAACATCTCTTTGACAGTCCTTATTCTTCATGCTGTCGCTGAAGATCATTAGATATGGATGCTAAAATTTAGCACTTCATCTTGTTATCCTCATCTATCCACTTCTTAAGTATGGCTTATTGATCAGGAGATGGACAAGCTGATAACACAGGTGCATCATGGTCAAGAACATGGGTAAATATTTTGAAACTGAGAACAATTCTCAAATTTTGAAGTCAGTTTTTATAGTTTGTACCGATCAACCTATTGGTATCGAGGATATGAGCTAAGAGGTTGGCATGTGATATGGTTATTTGTAAAGAGAATAATTTTTAGTTAAATATTTATAATTATAAAAATATTTATTCTATGAACTTTAAAAATAAATAAGGGTCCTATTATTTTCTTGAATTTTTCACACTCTTCGAATGAAGAAACGAAAACCTATACACGATCGATTTCAAATGGATACTATGATCCGATTAATCTATACACACCTCACCTAATAGTTATTGGTGAGTATAGACTAATGAGTGGATAACACCTTGTCCATTGCTTCACTAGGCAGGATGCAGTGGATTTAATCTCTAAGTCCTGTGGCCTCACCTAACAGTTATTGAAATATTTATTAGTTAAGTCAGATCCATCGTTCACCAACGGATGCAAAGTCATTATTGGAACCCTCATCTAACAGTTATTGGATCCAACCCTATCTCTACCTTGGGATATCAAATATCAATAGAGTGGTTGTACCTTTTCGATACAACCGAATCACTATAACCAGTCGAGAACGATCAATGCTAGGAAGGCACCCACATCTCTACAACGATGGAAGATCTCTAGACTTAATATTTAGTGAGGATATTTAGGTTTAGGTCTCTTATAAATCAACAGATATAACATCCACTGATCAAATTCAGATCAGCACATCAACAAGTCTAAATAGCCTGATCGGCATGGGTGAACTTGAGTCAACAAGTAACCTAACATGCATAAAACTGAATCTTCCAAAATAGTCAGGTAAGTTAAGATGATTAGGGGTCCTCCCGTTACTTTTATTAGACAGCAATCAAATTGATCAGATCAGACAATGAAATCAATTAAATAACCATCATCTAGATACTTATCTTAGACACCAAATTAGTCGATTAGAATCAATCAGGTTAACCTATTGAAACAGGTCCGAACCACTAAGCCAAATTTGATCTTGAGTCAATCGATTCATATCAAAATATGAATCCATACAATCAACTACAACTAAACTCGACTTTAAGCCCATTTGATCTAATCCTAATCAACCATTGATTAGATTCAATCAACTACTTAAAATCGACAACGGGTTCTAGCCTAATATAATCAATTGATCCTAATTGTAGTTTGATCACTCGACCTAATTTGTTCGACCCATATCCACATGAGATAACATAATTTTTAGATTTTAAAAATAATTTTAGATTTTGTTTCATTGCATATATTAGTGCCTTATGATCTTGAAACAGTTTCAGATCTAAATCTAATATTATATATCATATATATGTAGTTTTAGATCTAAACTATAAACATATATCATATATACATTAAATTTTAAATATAAAATTAAAAATATACATATCAAATATATATATAATTAGATCTAAAATAATAATTAAAATATTTTAGAAATATTTTTTAAAAAATCAGTTCACATCAAAGTAGGATAATCTTTTTAATATAGAGGTAAATCCTATATCAGGATAACTTTATATCAGTCCGATGCGAATATTTAATTATTCTAATTTCATATCTAAATATAAAATAAGACATATCATATACATCATTTTTCAGATCTAAAAGATTAACTTAATCATTTCAAAAATAGTTTTCAAAATCGATCAATCTTGTATTAGGACAATCTTTTCAATATAGGAGATAAATCCTATACGAGGACAATCTTATACCAACATAAGATCAATTTAAATTAACAAAACTTTCAGATTTAAGATAAAAATAAGATTATATATGTCTTTAAAAATCATTGACTCTGATATCACTGTTAGAAAATCGAATAAGATGCATGTATAGATTTTAAAATCTTTTGAATAGCAGAGGAAATGAATCGGATTAAATCCTTTAACCTCACATACATTAAATCTCATCTAATCCTATCCAAGCCCAAGAATAAAGATATGCATATAATCTAAAAATTAAAATAAAAAAGAGATCAAATCTTAATACCTTTGTATGGGATTACCACTATCGATGATCTTAGATCCAAAGGTCTTTGAGCCGTACACGTATCCGACCTCTACAGATATCCACTGAGATCAATCTTCAATCCTTCTTCTCATTGTAGATCCTTTTTCGCCAAGTAGGATCTTGATCTCTTTTGCTAGATTGGTTCTACTCAAGTTCATTTGTGAATCTCGTAAAAACTCTTTTTAGTATTCACACTTGCTTTGACCAAAGACTTTTTGAACTCAGTTTCGCAAATCGCATAGAACTTCTCTTTTTCTATCAAGATCAATAGATTTCATCTAAGTGCATCTTACTCTAAACAGTAAATCTGAATCTACTATAGCCAACATATACAGAAAAAATCTGAATGGATAGGGATCAAAGAAACATCCAATCAAACTCAATAGCCTCACTATGAATAGTTGATGACACCATAGGTCAAAGGACCACTCACATTACTGCAGTATCGAGTCAACCACTGATGAATGAGTAGACATCCAAGTGATTTCTCATATTGGTCATGCTCAGTATAAGTTGTTCTCTAACAACCACCCACACCCTCACCCCAGTGTCCCTACACTGCAGATCTGAGACTCATCTGTCTATAAGAGAGATGAACCGTGCACTAATCTCGAATGGCTTGATCGTGTGCAGCTCAAAAATTTTCAGATCTAGGATCATCGATTGTGGTGTATTTCAATCCGCATAAGGTATTGAGATCTGATCTTAATTTTTTCTATTTTATTTTCAGATTATATGTATATCTTAGATCCAGAGCTCGGATAGATATAGATTAAATCTATTGTATGTGGGGTTAAAGAGTTTAATACCTAGATTATTTTCGCTGCTACTTCAAAAGGGTTTTGAAATCTATACATGCAACCCTACATATTTTCTAACAGTTCTCATATCCAAAGAGTCTGGAGACATTGGTATGGCATACAGATGAAATCCAGGAGTACATCATTACTGAACAAGTGACTGAATTGCTAAGCACTCTACTGTCAAGAGCAACTTATGAAATGTATGGGCATAAGTATTTCTCAGACTTGAAATCACCATAGTAACTTACAAGCAACTCACAGTATTTTAGTATTGGACTACCTGTATTTCTAATGCAATGACGGAAGGCTACTGAGTATAGTCAAATACTTGTGAAGTTTGAGTATGGATCAAGATAGGATTGACCCCTCAGAATTATAGGAGTTAATGCATCACTGTATTTCAATTTAGTAAAAGTTTGATCAAGATAATTTGATGAACACTTGAATCAAGTCACTAGAGATACATAATTCTATTAAATTATTTTTTATTTATTAAAATTTGATATTTTTTAGTCTATTTTATAAGTAATTAGGAGTTTGAATTCATACGACTCAAATTAGACTCAAATCACATTAGATTTGAATGAATTAGGCAACCAGCTCCTATTCTAGTGTGAATGCGACTTAAAGATCAAAGGTCAAGAAGCAACCTCTCCAATCAAGGATCCAGATTAAAAAATATATGGAACCAAGTATGAATATGACTTAAATATCATGGGTTCAAATTAAAAGATCACTCTTCATGAAGATCAAGTGTGAACACGATTTATTGATCAACGGAGAAGAAGTAATATGCTTGATCTAAGGGTCCTGATTCATGCTCCCACCTCTTTTTTTTTTCTTAACTCATGTCTCCAAACCCTAAAAGACCACTCCCTACTCTATAAATAAGATCTCAAGGCCTCCTTTAAGGATCCATCAGCCTTTTCCATGCCAATAAGCATTCTCCATGTCTAAATTCCCATAGCCTTAGGTTCCATGCCACAAGCCCTTCTTTGCACTAACCCTATCTTCCTAGATTTTTAGTCGGCCATAGGTACAATGCTTTTCTCTCAAACATTGCCGTCTTAAACCTCTATCAATCTCCTACAAACCATAAAAATCTCATATCCAAAAACCTCCAAAAAAAATTTTCAAATCTTTTTCTCTTTCTAGCCTATAGACTATAGCCTAAAAATTTTAACAACCCTCTTCCACCTACCAACCTCTTCCAAATCTACTTCCCTCAACCTATTCTCCACCAAATCTCCTTCTCTTGCTGCTAAAGATCTTCTCCAAATCTAAAGAAAAGAATCTTTAGAGTCTAAGATGCAGATCGTGGTGAAGAATCTCTCGATGGCCAGCTAGACAACCATATCTCAAGAGATCTCTGTAATTTTATTTTGACAGTGCATTTTATTGTGAGATTTTATGTATTCCTCTTTAATATGCAATGAAGATTGATTTTATTTACTTATATTTTTATATCTTTATTTTCTTTATGTAAGTCTTTAATCTAGAATAATCTATTATCCATGAGACGAGCTATGATCTATGAATACAGTTCGTGCTCTTAGCATAGATTATCTTTAAGTAAAGATATAATTTCTTTTGCATCTAGATAATTTAGACTACCCTATAACTTTAAAGGACAGACCGTGATCCAACAAATACAAGCCATGCTCTCTAAGATAGGTTATATCTTTATTGTTTAGATATGTAAGCAAATGCATATTAAGAAGGGTATAAACTGTCGAACAAAAAAATAGTTAAGATCCTGAGAACTTCTCCCATATTTGAAGTTAATTTTTAATTAAGTTATTTATTTTCTTACTCTTTTATTTAGTAGTCTTCTAATTAATCAACTTCTATTCATCTTCAATTTAAGATTAAAACAACTCAACCGTAACAACGCGATCTCTGTGAATACGAATCTGACTCACTACTATCTATATAGTTTTAAGTTAGTGATTTATTTTTGACGTCTACGATAGCGATCAAATTTTGATGCCGTTGCCAAAGATCATGCTTTAGTTACTTTAAGTTATAAAAATATGTAAAAAAAAAATCTAGTTACTACTTTCTTTAATATATTGCTTTCTTAGTTAACTACTTTACTTGTTTTTATCTTTTTTTAATTGCTATATTTTTCAGCTGACCTTTCATTCGTTTGTTCTATAAAAAAAAATCAAAAAAAATCAAAAAAAATATATTTGCTTTCTAACTTGCCTAGTTAACTTAATCAAACTTATATTTTTGTAAAATCAATCAAATCTTTACACTGACACCTCATAATCTATTTAGGAGGACCTGACTTACCAAATGGCGCCGGCATCATTACTGCTAAAGAACGGCGACTTGCAGTGCCGCTGGGCCTGTCAGGATGACCACCATGACTGAACGGCGATGGAGAGGCCATGCACCCGGGGTTTGCACCGTGAGCGGCGGTGAAGGAGACATGGGATGATAAGAAAGATTTTGGTCTGGCGGAGTGTAGGAACCTTGAAAAAGGCACGTGGAGACACTTTATAAAACAACTAGCGTGAAGCCAGCTTCCATCAGGAGCCAGACGAGGGATTTTAACTAGGGCTGGCAAAATATGACCCGACCCGCCAATCTGACCCATGTTCAACCCGCCATAAATAGGTTTGGATTTAGGTTAAATGGGTTCGGATCATAAACGGGTCGATCCGTTTAACCCGTTTAATAATTGAGTCGGATATAAGTTTTAGATATCTGATCTGTTTAACCGTTTAATATTTAGGTTAGGTTGAATCAGATAACCCATTTAACCTGTTTAACCTATTTAACTTATTTTTGACCCATTTAACCATTTAATCTGTTTAACCTGTTTAACCCATTTAAGATCCGTTTAATATATTTAACACATTTAAGATCCGTTTAACCTGTTTAAAACCTGTTTAACCTGTTTCTGACCCATTTAACTTGATCTGTTTAACCTGTTTAACCCATTTAACCTATTTAATCCTTTTAACCTAATTTGACCTATTTAATAAACGGATAATATGGATCGGGTCGGATTACTTATTTAATAAACAGGTCGGGTTCAGATTTCAATTTTTGATCCATTTAATAAATAGATCGGATTTGGATTAATTATTTTCTGATCCAATCTATTTATGATCCGATCTATTTATGATGGATCCAATCCATTTACCACCCTTAATTTTAACAAACCTCGCTTGTTTATGAACCGACGGAGTGACCAGGAGCGATCGGCCCATGGTTGCAAGCCAGCTGTTGAGAGAGGAATAGATGTTTGAGCGGGAACATCGGATGGCTTTCCGAGGCGAGAGCTTTCCCCAAGATCCCGGCTACAGTCCCGTGAATGGCATGAGATCCCAGTGGAGTTGCGTTGGCGCCTGTCGCTGGGTTTCTCCGAGACGTGGAAGGAAGAGAAAAGCTGGCATCGGATTGAGAAAGTAACCTGCCTGGTCTGCTGTTCTCTCGGTTATGCACCGGCTGCCTCCAAATGTTTGGCTTAACGGAGGAGGGTGTAGTCTTCCAGCGGGGTTGGGGGGGGGGGGGGCGCAGGGGTGGAGGACGATGGGGGCGAGAAGATGAAATGGCTGAGAGCGAGGAGCGTGATCTACAACTGGGATGTTTGGAGAAGACGATCTGTTTTCTCTTTCTAGAGCTGGAGCTTCTCACTCTACCCATCCTGAGAACTCTCCGTAGATCATTCCAACACCTTCAACATGATTTCTTTGTCAAAATCCTGAGCGAACAGCTTCCGAGATTTATTTCTGAAAAACTGCCGTAATTAAGTAACCATGTACATAGAGTAAGTGTATATTCCTGGGTGTTATCTAGTGCATTTCATAAGCTCATTGGACGTTGGTGCCAGGATCTAGGTTCAAGTGCCACCCTCACCAGCCGGTTTAAGTGCCTCATGAAAGCTATCTCAATAAATCGTAATTGTTTGTCCCAGAAGAAAAACCCAATCTTTTTGTCTAACAAAAAAAAAAAAAAGAAAGAAAGAAACACACAATCAATAAAAATTCATTATTTCAAATACTAGATCCCCAAAAAAAATCTAGTTGCAGTAGATGACTCAGAAGACTTTCAGCATCCTGGGAAATAGTTTAGAATTTGTTTGGTTCGTGGGAAGAATTTTTCTTCCTAGAAAATAATTTTTTGGAAAGTTACTTCTTGAGAAATTATTTTCTGAGAATATAATTTTGACATATTTGGTTGATCATAAAAAAGTCACTTACTGCAAAGTGGCTTATATTTGATTTATCCATTTTTTTTAAAAAATAATAAAGAATATCTATAATACTCTTAATAGATATAAGGCCACATCTTTTTACTCCTAAACCTAATAATATTATATTTATATTAATATAAATATAATATTAATATATTATAATATAACATTAGATCATAATAATTTATTGTATTAATATGATACTAATATATTTTTATATAATATAAATATAAATATAAATATATTAATATAAATACTATATTAATAAAAATATTATATAAGTATAAATATTAAAATAATACTAAAATATAATAAATATTATAATATTAATATTATATTATATTATATTTATTTAAATATTAAGATAATATTAATATAATATTATTACTTAGTATTTCATCCTAACCATTTACTGATATTTTATAAAATCTTAACTATGGATCTTAAAAGAATATTTTTAATAAAAAAAGTACCATCAATTCTCATCTAATGAGAAGTTTCAAAATTCACCTTCTCTATGGGTTTTCACTTTCCATGAAACGATAGAAAGTGTCTTTCCATGCATAGGAAGAGATTTGTTCATTATTCTTCTATTAAAACTCCAACAAAATAAGAGGCCTCCTCTCCACTTTTCAGAATTGTCTCTTCCCCTCTCCACTTCTTATAAGCCAAACGAGTCCTTAATATTACTACCAAGGTCATTTTCAAAGGCAAAGAACTTATCCATATATTACTCCCTATAAGAGGTTTTATGTAAGAGTTCCTACATTCCACAAGGCTTAACTATAAGAGCTTGTTTGGTTGTCTCGATCCAAAATCATATTTGGTTGCCTATAATATTTACGTGAACTTCTTTGTGCATCAGGAGCGGCGCAGAATCGCACGCACCGCCGATGGTGATTGGCTCACACGCAAGACCAAAAAAATTTTTTTTTTAATGCACCGCACCTCTATCCTGCGTTCTACACCATCAACGGTGCACAAAGAATTGCTCTTATACCTACATTCCCAGCAGGACTATATTTTCTTCGTATAGGATTCGGGCCGGCCTGCTTCAAAGCTCTTGTTTTCTCATCCAAACAAGCCAAGCCCAGACTGATTTTCTTGTTGCGTTGGTCCAATCCCATGTATTTTATAGAAGAATTTTTTTTATAGAATTTTGAGTCCAGACAACCAAAGAGGCCCTGGCAGAGGAAATAAGAGTAAAGAAAAATTTAGAATAACGCTTATACAATTCCTGTGCAAGTCCCGGCATCGATCTTGCCGAAACTGGTTCAATTAAAGTGTAACCACATTTAGACAAGCCCCTACGCAAATATTATCAGACTATTTTTTCACGTGCGGCGCAGGTGATCATTCAGATCCAGGAAAACCCCGTTCCGTTGTCAGATTGTCTGATATGTGCCACTGCAACCTGATCAGGCGTTGGAAAATTACTGGATATGAGAACAGAAGAAACAAACAGGTTTAAAGTCTCAAAAGGTACATCATACGTGTAATATAACAGTACAATCATAATCATCATATTCTTTCAGAACTAAGAGGAACCCTTCAATTGAGCTTCAAGTTTTGCTAAAACTCCATCGGCAGCCAATATGCATTCAGTGAGAAGGATAAGATCACCAACATAATTACCATTCCAGAATCCTAGACAGAACTTAAAGCAAGGTACTTATACAATATGCACTTGGGATTCATCAATAAAATTCTCAGGGTGCAGAAGATCGCTGATACGCCGTGCTTGGTGGAGCAAGTGGTGGCGGCAAGTTGACTTGAGTTTTGGCCGGAGGCGAGACCAATGAAGGTGGCAAAAACGAGGATGGTGGTGTAGGAGGGCTCGAAGAAGCAACCGGGGGCCGAGGCCGGAACCAACGATGCGGAGGTGGATTCCACCCTCCCCGCTGGTTGCGGACTGGGTGATTTCTTTGTGGAGCAGGAGGAGGATGGGATGACACCCTCTTGCTCTCAGCGCATACACAATTGCTCATGACCCGAACTGCACTGCCAATGGAAATGAGAGCATAGAATGCCAACAACAATCCTAGGACCAGTTTCATGGTGGAGTTTCAAGTACAAATGCCAATTGTATTGATTTGGTGGCCGTGCCTTTCCTATATTGGACAATATATATAATGCAGGAGAACTAGTTCAGAAAGGAACTGTTAAGGAGCACGCAGAAGCCTTCACGGCACCGCACCGTGCAGTGCACAGCGTGCCATCCATCGTGTGGTGAACGACATGCATTGTGTACCGCACCATCCGATGCACAGCAGAGGATCCGTTCTCCACGGAATATATCTAATCTGTTCTAGACCAATTGGAAAGCCACTTTTAACTGGAAATGACATGAAGTCATCGGAGTAGTCGTTTTGGTTTTTTATTAGTTACTAGGAAGCATCCGAATGTCCTTTGTTAGACTTCTAACTTCATTTTTTTTGGTACAAGACTTCTAACTTCATTGGATGCCCTTTACCATCTTCATTGGTCCACCAAGGTGGCTTGACGGCACTGCAGGTAAAAGGACGTGGAAAATCTCCACCATCTTTTGGACTTCTGGCATTTTTTCTTTTAGGTGGAGGAACTTCTGGCATCCCAATTGGATGAGTAATTAATAATGTTTTGGGCTTGAGTGAGAGGGTAGGGGTTGTATCTTTGGTGCGAAGGATTCACCCTCCTTCACATGAGTACACTGTTGGATCAACAACTGACTGCTTCGAGATCTGTGCTGGTAAGTGAATTGTATAATTGAGCATGCTTTGAGATATGTGCGTCCAGTGATCCAATGTTGATTCATGTGCTGGAAGGTGAACGCTTCTTTCATGCATTGCATGCAACCCTGATCCTATGTGAGAAGAGGAGCAGTCATAGAAGAAACTAAGTTTCGGCAAATGAAAGATAATGAGAATCTTCGACACTAGAAATTAAAATGAAAAATTTGCATATGTTACATATGGAGGAAAATGTTCAACATGTTTTATAATTGATTGTCTCCATGCACAATATTGTTGGCGAGCCTTGAATAACTATCTGAAAACAAGTTTTATACCTGATTCTTCGCTGGGCTTGGTTGCATTTTTGATCAAAGCCAAAGTAGAGGAGGGGCTGCAGTCTGATAATGCTTGTATGGCCTCCATGATTTGGTTTGCAAGAAATCAAAGACTCTTCCAACAGCAAATCTTCTCCCCAAGGGACATAATCAGAATGGTATACGGTCATCACAATGATCAGCTTTCTATTAAAACTGGTACCTTTGGAACTTAGTCAAGGAACTGGGCGAATCCTTTTTCCACCAGCAGACGATGGGTTCAAATATCATGACTTGGATAGCCCCTCTCCTTGGAGTCCTAAAGTTTAATTTTGACGGAGCCAATACGGGAAATAAAACATCTGGTGCCTGTATTATCAAAGATCACTTTGGGACTCTTTTATTTGCTGCTGGTAAATAATTACCTTCTTCTTATTCTGTTACTGCTGCAGAATTACAGGGTGCTTGGTTGGGAATGCATCATGCTCTCTTCTCCTGCAATGCTACCCAAATACAGCTGAAGAGAGACTCAAGTACTCTTATTAAGTGGCGTCAATGTAAAACTCCCTGCAGGTATGGTGCTGATCCTATTTTGAAAGATTTGAACGCCTGGATATCAAGCTTGCAAGCAATTAACATTTCTCATATTAGAAGGGAGGGGAACGAAGTGGCTGACTGGCTGGCGGGGAGAGCCTTAGAAGAAGATTTTTCTATTCTCTATGTGCACAGACGGTTCGAGCTTTTGAATTTGTTCCATGCTGAATGCTTATGGTATTGCTTTTCAAAGGTCCTGATACTTTGTGTTGGGGCATGTTTAAAACTCTATTTTCTTCTTTCTTTGATCTTTTCTTGTGAACCCTGTATTCCACCAAAAAAAAAAAAAGAAATTGCCATATGTGACAGCATGTTTTAGTCATTGCAATACCTCTCTCTCTCCATATGGCTCTGTCCTCAGCATGAAGGCTTAATGCGGGCTTCATCCAACTAAGTGTTTAGCCATCATAACATGCCTTGATATTCCTGGATTTAATCAAATTAAATGACTTTTTTGCAATTTGGAAAGAGGGAGCGTGTCAGTTGGCAAGAGGCAACAAACCAGTTGACTGGTGATCCAAAATGGAATTTTACTCAATGTAGATATAGATTGGCACTGCTTGCATTTTATTTTGTTTATTTCCTTTTTTGCCTCCTTAGCCTGGTCTGTAGCTCTGGGCTGAACAATTAAACAAATCATTGTTGAAATTTAGACAATTTAAGTATTGTTCCTTTACAATTAAAATTTGGACAATTTAAGCACCATTCATTTGCAAATTGCGTGCACTCTCAATTTTGGTGCTAATAAATGTGGTGCCATACTACCTTATGGAGGATGCTTGAATGAGACTAATTGGAATTGCGGTTAATCCAAACCAGTCCGAAGTCAGAGCTCATCAACTTTGATAAGCACTATTGGTTGTCATCACTACTAATTCCATAGGAATTAGTTCTTGATAGATTGACAAAAAATGAAGAAATTTTCTTTTGATGGGAGGCAAAACCTCACCAACTATGTAGACCAAACAAAATTCAGAGGACTAGAAGTGTTAAATTTAAATAAACAGAAGCATCCTCGTTAGATGTTGGTGGAGATTTCACCAAGAGCACAACAAAGCTTACAGATTGCTCATATATAATCCGCAATACAACAACAAAATCCCAAGCCAAACAGAGATGAGAAAGTTAAAACACACCTCTGCATGGAAAAGCATATTAAAAAAAAAACACCTTCTTCCATTAGGGTATGCAATTCAAGCTAGGAAATGGAAAGCAAATATCAATGTGGCACAATCATTGGAAGAATATAGAACCACTGAAAGGCACTTATCCAATGCTTTACCTTCTCACGATAAGGCCAAAAATAATAGTGGAAAGATTCCTTTCTGAAGCAAATCCTAAAATCCAATTTGGAGAAGACATCTTATTGAACACAGCCTTTACAATTCTTGATTTCAATCAGAGAAGTTAACCTCTCTAATTCACTTGACACAGCAACATAGAAATGGAACCCGAAAGGGATCTTCATGGGAAGAGAGTGTTATATGTTCCTTAGCAATGAAGGAATGTGGTCAGAATTCATCAAAACAAACTGAAAAATGCCTCTAGCAGAAAAAGTAAAAGTATTCAATTGCTACTTTTTCATAATAAAATTTTAACATAAAAAAACATAAAGAAAAGAAAATTACAAAATATGCAAAGTTGCGCCTTTACCATTTATTTCTTTTCTGCAGGTATACCACAACCATTTGGAAAGAAATAACTTGGAAGCTTTATACTCCCCTTCCCCTAGCTAATATCAAAATAATGTGGAAGGATGGCGAAGGAAGCTCCCACTAAATATTCACAAGCGACCTTAGGAGAGCTTAGTCTCAACGGTATTTTGGATAATTTAAAAAGAGAGAAACATGAGGATTTTTCGCTTTGAAGCACTCTCTTAAAACATGATCTACCATCATTCAATCTTCCTCTCAGGCAACCGGACCTCATGCTACAAATGAAAAGCAAAGCAAGAATCAGAAGATATTGTTAGGATTTGATGCCTCGAGATTCAGCCCACATTGAGCCCACAGCGAGGTTCGCGGCGAAAAATAAAGTCCAACGAGACCAAGATCACCTAAAACGGAGCTCGGATGGAGGAGATACGAGCTTTTGAAGTCGGCACGAGAATCGAGGCGGCGGGCGGCAGCGGCACGGCCGCAGGCGATGGCGCGCCAGGCCCGAGCGCAGGCTCGACCCAGGCCCACGCGGGACACGCGACCCAGACCCGTGCGGGACGCGCGACCCAGGCCGGCGCGGGACGCGCGACCCAGGCCCGCGACCCTTTGCCCCGGTCCACCGTAGACCGGGCGGTCCACGGAGGGGCCTGTGGACCGCGTGGGCGTTTCCCACGCGTTTTTCGCGGTCCACGGCACTATTCCGTGGACCGAAGCATGATCGGACGGCCCAGAGAGATCCCGATCTTGATCCGACGGTTCAGGGGATTTTTTGGCTTTGTTTAGGACTCCTAATACCTCTCTAATCAAGTTTTAAACCACGTTTAAGCCTTTAAAAGGCCCTGATCGTGAAACAGAGGGTGTGGATTCGGTTTTTGCGCCGTACGAAGTCCGTACGAGCCCGATTGAAGAGAGAGAGGCGGATGTGCTGTGAGAGAAGGAGCAGGAGGCTCCTGGACAGCGGTCGCCAGGCACTTCAGGGGTTCAGGGGGGGTTTCCAAGAGAGAGAGAGCTTTTGTGAGGGAAACTTCAGGTGAGAGAGAATTGGGTGTACAAGGGTTGAGGGTGAGGTCTCCCCTTGTAAAATTTTCTTTTCATAGAGAAGTTTGCATGCCCCGTGGAGGCGAGTCCTTTTGTGGCTGATCCACGTATTTTGATTATTTTTTTCTTTTGTTTTGTTTCTTCTTTCTTCCTGCTGCATCGCGTGGTACTGAAAGGATATTGGGAGGTGGTGTCCTGGCCAGACATCCATCCAACAAGTGGTATTAGAGCAAGGCGGTACAAGGACGCAGATTGCAGTAGTGGTGAGCAAGACTGAAGATGGAGAAAACAGGAACAATCAAGATGGAGATCAACAAGTTCGATGGTAAGAGCAATTTCTCCTTGTGGCCGACCACCATGGAGGTGCGGGATTGGAAACGGCTACAGATGCAGGCGGTGAGTACCATCCGCATGTACCTGACGGATGAGGTGGTGATCCATGTGCTGAGCGAGACTTCCCCGACGGTGCTGTGGTCGAAGCTCGAGGAGTTGTACATAGCGAAATCTCTCACCAACACACTTTTCCTCTGGAGGCAGTTTTACCAACTGCGGATGACTGAGGGACAAAGCGTGCAGGAGCATCTGAGCCACTTCCAGAAGATCCTCACCGACCTTCTCAGCATTGGCAAGAACGTTGAGGAGAAGACCAGGGCGCTGGTTTTGCTGGCGTCGCTTCCCTCTTCGTACGAGTCCTTGGTAACTGCTCTTCTAGTGGGAAAGAGCACTATCAAGATGGACGAGGTCACCGTGGCGATACTCCAGAACGAGGTTCTCAGGAGGGAGAACCCAGCTTCGAGCTCAGGTGTCGATAGCTCAGCTTTGGTGGCTTCTGGAGGAGCAGAAGGCGGTGGACGGAGCGACAGGAGATCGCAACGAGGGCGGTCTAAGTCCAGGAGGGACTTGAGCAAAATAAGGTGTTACCGGTGTGAGGAGTTGGGGCATCTAGCCAGAGATTGCCCTCAACTTAAAAATCGAACGGTGGCTGCTGTAGCGACGGCCGGCAGCGATTCAGATGGAGATGTCCTGGAGATATCTGACGAGGTATCTACTTCTTTCCAGCAGTGGATATTAGATTCTGCAAGCCCCTATCATGTGTGTTGCAGAGAGGAGCAGTTTGACTCCCTGGAGAACAGTGAGGGCACTGTATATTTACCGGATGGATCGAGCTGTGCGATCAGAGGCATTGGGACGGTCAGCTGGAGGACACATGACGGTGCAGTGAGGAGATTGGGGGAGGTCCGATACATACCCGATTTCAGATGGAATCTTATCTCACTTAGCAGACTGAATTCAAGAGGCTACAGGATGGTAGCTGGTGGAGGAATCCTGAGGGTGCTACGCGGCGATAGGATTGTGCTGGAGGGGAAGAAGGAGAGCAGAGGACATTATTACCTGGCAGGGAGCCCAGTGCGAGGTGGAGCTTCGGGAGCCAGGTGGAGCCCAGAGCGAGGTGGAGCTCCAGGAGGCGGATCGGGCACGAGACAGGAGACTCGGGAGGACGAGAGGCGACGTCGCAAGGTGAGATTCCTATTGTCGCAAGATGATGCCCCGAGCAGGTCTCAGGTCAGGAGGAGCACAGCATACGACGGAGATGGGATCGAGCAGCCTGTCTCGACTCCCATGTTTGCCCATCCATGATCAGCAGGCGATTGCCCCAGGGCATGGGGGCGAGGAGATCCATAAGCTCTCGGAGTTTGGAGGAGGCCGAATATCGAGTCGAGGTGGAGATTGTTAGGATTTGACACCTCGAGATTCAGCCCACATTGAGCTCACAGCGAGGTTCGCGGCGAAAAATAGAGTGCAACGAGACCAAGATCACCTGAAACGGAGCTCGGATGGAGGAGATACGAGCTTTTGAAGTCGGCACGAGAATCGAGGTGGCGGAGGACCGCCGGCGACCGGCGGCGGGTGGCAGCGGCGCGGCCGCAAGCGGTGGCGCGCGCAGGCGCGACCCAGGCACAGGCCCACGCGGGACGCGCGACCCAGGCCTGCGCGGGACGCGCGACCCAGGCCCGCGACCCTTTGCCCCGGTCCACCGTAGACCGGGCGGTCCACGGAGGAGCCTGTGGACCGCGTGGGCGTTTCCCACTCGTTTCTCGTGGTCCACGATACTATTCCGTGGATCGGAGCGCGATCAGACGGCCCAGAGAGATCTCGGTCTTGATCCGACGGTTCAGGGGGTTTTTTGGCTTTGTTTAGGGCTCCTAATCCCTCTCTAATCAAGTTTTAAACCACGTTTAAGCCTTTGAAAGGCCCTGATCGTGAAACAGAGGGTGTGGATTCGGTTTTTGCGCCGTACGAAGTCCGTACGAGCCCGATTGAAGAGAGAGAGGCGGACGTGCTGTGAGAGAAGGAGCAGGAGGCTCTTGGACAGCGGTCGCCAGGCACTTCAGGGGTTCAGGGGTGGTTTCCAAGAGAGAGAGAGCTTTTGTGAGGGAAACTTCAGGTGAGAGAGAATTGGGTGTACAAGGGTTGAGGGTGAGGTCTCCTCTTGTAAAATTTTCTTTTCATAGTGAAGTTTGCATGCCCCGTGGAGACGAGCCCTTTTGTGGCTGATCCACGTATTTTGATTGTTTTTTTTCTTTTGTTTTGTTTCTTCTTTCTTCCTGCTGCATCGCGTGGTACTGAAAGGATCTTGGGAGGTGGTGTCCTGGCAAGACATCCACCCAATAGATATAATTGCACAACTTAAAACAGGGGACTAATAGAGTGGATATAGGTCATTGTGATAGATGAAGAATAGTTTCAAACTTACAATCTTAGATAACTGTAAAAAAATCAATCAATACTTGTACCAAAAAAAAAAAATTCAATCAATACCATCATCAATATCTGGTCAACTCTAAAACCCAACCAAACCATTCCATCTTGTAGAAACCTGATGTAATATACTGTACATTATCTAATAAAGTTAGGGGCGTAGATCTCCTATCACTAGGAAACCAAACCTCCCCTTTTCCATCAAAAAAACTTTGATAAACTATGCTCCTCTCAAGAAGGGAGAGAGCTATCTGCTTCTATCAAATCTAAAATTAATAATTTAATTTAATTTAAAAATCTATATAATTATTGATCATGATCTATATTACTAAAAGCAGCAACCAACCAAATATCATGTACTTTGGGATCTCTAACCTATGCACTATATGAACATAAAAATAGACAATTTTCATTATGTCAGTGTACTAATATTAGTGTCTATATAAAATATTTAAATTCAGAATCCATCATATTAATACTGATCTGTACATGATAAAACATATACAGATTGACTGTAATACTTAGACTATAGTGAAACATAGTGGCATATTATTTTAATTATTCATTTTTACATCTAGTTGATGTAAGTCAAAGACTAGCAAATATAATTTTGGGGTTCTAAGCATTTTTAATGGCATCAATTATGATTCATTATACAGATCTTTAAATTTTTGGATTTCTCATTATTGAATTTAGATTTTAAATTAGTAGATACAATCTTCTCTCAAGAGGAGTAACCCCATCTCTTTAGAAACCTAAGGGTGCGTTTGGTTACACTTTTTTTATTTTTAATTTTTAAAAAATATTTTTTATTTTTTAAATTTTTGTTATTGAGTAAAAGCAAAAAAATAAAAAATATGTTTGGTAACTATGTTGCTATAAAGCAAAAAGCAACGATTGGGGATGGTAGGTGAACAGCTCCACGAGGGAGAAGGGTTTAAAAAAGGAGAGAGAAGGGAGTGGGGAGGTGACGAGCTCGACGAAAAAGAAGGATTTGAACTCTTTATTTTTTGATTTGGCGTCTTAGACATGCGAAAGTAAAAAAAGTAGAAAAGCAAGTTTTGAAAAGTAAAAAATTTTTGTTTTACATATAAAATAATTATTTTAATTTTTTTAATTTTTACCTTTTGCTTTTCATGATGTTACCAAACATCGTTTTTGATTTTTATTTTTTAAAAATTAAAAAATAAAAAAATATATATTTTTTAATGACTAACCAAATGCATCCTAAATATATATCATCGTTTGATTCTCCCTTATAAGAATCTGAAACATCTACAGTGGCCGATAACCAAATAGATGGAGAGAAGGTAAAAAAATAAAATTAAAAAGTAGAAAAAAATAAATAAATAAAAGGGCCACCTCTAGATTCACTAGATCCCTGGACCAAAACTTGTACATCATATCATTTACTCTTTAGGGCTTGTTTGGGCATGCAATACGCCCATGGTTTTTCATGGGCACCAGGCATTTCGGAGAGAGAGTTTAAATCACGAGAAAAATAAAAATTTGACCCAAGAGTTGCTTGGATAGGTGTTCAGCGAATCGAAATATCATACAAATTAGGAGATTCCAAGGGAAATTAAACACATACATTATTTTTTAGTGTTTTTAACCCACGTCAATCATGCTAACATTTTGTGAGTGCAATTCTCCATCCCGTTCCGTGAAACAACTCCGACGAGTCGGCCACCAATCCAATGCCAATGAGTGCCTTCGGATCCTCCGATCGCCGTTTTCTCGTCTAAAATTCTCTCGCTAGCTCCCCATTTATTGGGGCTTAAGATTAGAAATACAGGCTAAGAAACCAGACAAGCCAAATTGGAAGCTGGCATGAGAAAGTCATTGCTCGACTTTTGAAGAACAAAAAGCCGTTTTCTGAAAACTTCAGCCAATATTATTTAATAAAGTAATTTTTTGTACACCACATCCTTTGTAGAAAAGATATACCGCTCTATCTGATTGGATCATGTAATCATCATTTTTCAACGTGTATTTAATGTCTGCAGTTCTATTTTTTCATTTGAAATTTTGAATAATAAAAATATTTTTTTTTTGAAAAAATTATGACATCCTACGATCAAATTATGATTTTCTGTTCATAATTTGGCCACGAGATATCATAAGAAAGGGAGGGGCATTTTCATTATTTAAAAATTTCATAAATTTTCAATGATAAATATGTCATTCTCTCTTTATGACTTCTGAAAAAAATTATGATTTTCTATATACAGGAAGTCATTATTTGACCGCGGAATGTCATAATATAGCCATAGAATATCATAATTTTTTCAGAATAGAAGGGGTATTTTTGTCATTCAAAATTTTAAACAAAAAAGCAGAACTACAGGTATTAAATGCGCTATTAAATGTGCATTGAAAAGTGATAGCTATGTGTTCCAATATAATTAGGTGGTGTGCTTTACATCAGTTTTATTGCATCGCACGCGGTGCACAAAGACTTTCTCCATTTAGTATTACTGCCGGCTCACTTGCTGTATGAACCAATCAAATTGTCTTTTTGCTCCAGTAATGTATGTATGTACCAACCAATCAAAAAAATAAAAAAATAAAACAATCATGCAAATTTTCATCCTCAACATTTTTTTTATGGCAGAGCTGATGGCTCATAAAACACGGTTGTTTTTTTTTTTTGATACAAGTGGACGGTCATACCAATCTAATGTGAGAACAGCCTAAAAGATCAAGATACATAAAATCCGCAATACCAGCAGGCAATCATCACTCTGTCTCCATAACCAATCGTCAGAGTACTCCGCAACAAAAGCTGCCACCCAATCTGCTGCAGTATTGGCCTCCTGGTAGATATGCCAAGCTTGCACTA
The DNA here is from genome assembly GCF_000442705.2 of Elaeis guineensis. Taxonomy (NCBI): domain Eukaryota; kingdom Viridiplantae; phylum Streptophyta; class Magnoliopsida; order Arecales; family Arecaceae; genus Elaeis; species Elaeis guineensis. The sequence continues at coordinate 34,433,173 of NC_025996.2, forward strand.
CAGCAGATTGGTGAAGAGAGGTCCAGACATTCCAAATGACTGGATGAAACTCGAGCTGTCTGGTATCTTCCTGAATTTAAGATACAATAGTAGTAGAGTCACCCTCTAGGAAGATCCTCTTCGCATAGAGGTGCTATCGAGCAAAAGTGACACCGGTCCAAATGACGTGAAACTCTGCTGTCAAAATCGTAGGCCAGAAAAGGTGAGATCCACCGGCCACCGTTCGGTTGGTGGGGGGCTTGATGTTGCACGTAGCAATGGTAGTAGCTAAATTGGAGCTTTCACCAGAGACGATTCCATCAGGAGGTGGAGGTGGCAAGAGAGCAAGTGGTTCGGAGGAAAACAACCAAATGACTCAGAAATGGAGGCATCATGAAGAAAAGCTATGTATGGGATTGAGGTAGGAGTCGATGGAGAAAAGGGTGACTAAAGGTGGCAATTTTTTTCAATCCGATGGGTATCCGACCTGATCTGATCCGAATGGGATAAATTTTATCCGACTCAATTAAGAGGTGGAGTGGGTATGGATTTTAGAAAAAATATTCGAAGCAATTTGAATCAAGTACGAGTAATGGTATGTCCAGTCCCGAGCCTGCCTTGATAATATCTTCCTTATTTAAATAACTTAAAAATCTCTCTCTCTCCCTCTCTCTTTCTCGTTATATAAAATCCGTCCCCCACCACCCTCACCCGACCACCTCGACACAAGCGGTGCTGCGGTGGCCCTATGACCAGCAGGTCCCCACTCCCCCCATCTCTAGTGGCAGCTCGATGGATCCCACTCCTCCTAGCAGCTGCGGCCCGGTAGCTAGGATTTCGATAAAATCCTGGCCATTATCTAAGCTTCCCTATTTGGCTGCTCCAAGCCTCCACCCCACTGAGACTCCTGAGGATCGAAAAAATAGAGGAAAAGTTAACCAAAATGAAGGAAAGATGGAAAAAAACTTAAAGGTAAGACTTTTCCCACGTAGATTGATCTTTTTTTCTTTTTGCTTCTTTCTTTTCATTTCATTCTCTTTTTTAGAGATTGTGGGGAAAGAAAGCACTTGAGGGAGATCATAAGGGTTGTTAGGTTCCAGTTGGGGTTTTTCTTGAGCATATGGGATTTTGTATGAGTTGTGGTGGTGTGAATTGGTCCCTTGAGGTTTTGAGAGCTTAATCTTGGTGGAAGCATGATTTTTGTAGGGTTTGGGATCGGGCAGTGAGCGATAATGGGGCGATGGCGGAGATAAAAAATGAGAAGAAAATCGATTCAATATACCCAACCTATCCTTGATACCCGATCCGATCAGGCCGAGATAGGTACGGACAAATAGGGATATGATTTTTTAAAAAAAATAAAATGGATATAAATAATAGTTGATCCGACTAATATTCAGTCCGTTGCTACCCCTAAAAGTGACACTCTCTTGCTCTGGCCATATGCATGGTACTCCAGTTCTCATGACTCCAACACACTACCCACTGAAATGAAACCTTGGAGAGCCAACAACATTACAAGGACCGAAAATTCTTTATGCACTGCATGCGTGCGGAATGTATGCACCGTTTAGGTAATTGGCTCATGGAACTGAATATCATGCAAAAAAAAAAAAAAAAATCACCAGCCCCGCATTCGCGCACCGCGCGGTGCGCAAAGAATTTCTCTACGAGGACCATCTTCATGATGTTGTCTGACGGAAAGCCCATGTACTCCACTTGGCGGTTAGGCCTTTCTTTCCTTGGGCTTTATTAGAAGGCTTGGGGCATGAAGGAAATGTCAAGCTACATGTAAAAAGACCCCGTGGAATATATGTCCTTGCGGAAAAAAAGTGACCACGAATGCCCACGGGCAGCTTGTTTTTCTCAAAAGTGCAAGCCATCTCACTTTACAAATTCCTTTCCAATCAACCACAGGTCTCATAAATATACAAAATTATATAAATACTCCCATAAAATTATATTTATAGATATATTCTCTCAAAATACTTATTTTACATATTTTTTTTTTTTTTTTTAATATGTATCCATACCATTTAACATCATTAAAAAAATATATATTTAAAATTAAGATGATGAAATATCTCTATGGAAAAATGCAAAAGAAAAGTTTATAAGGATATGCATGTAAATAGTAATTTTGTGAGGATATTCATATAATTTTATATATTTAGAAGATATGTATTCAAAAAAAAAATCTACTAAAAAATGATCAAAACTCATTTAGACCTATTCAATTTTTCATGTCTTAGTTAAATCGATGAGTCAAAAACAAAAAAGATTAAGTAACATTGTCAAATTTTATTGTTCAAGATCTTAACTTGGTCAGTTAGAATATTGAATAACTATTTTGTAATTATATTCTCATATTTTATTTTGATCTAATATATTATTGAGTCCATGAATCTATATATTCTTCATTATTTTTAGAATATTAAAATTTATTGGATTTAAATTAATTATTGATGTTAAAGTCAATGAAATGACTTTTAGTGATTTTTGTATAATGGGTTGTTATTTGTTGAGGTGAGAATTTCACAAAGATAACATGATTTCTTCTATAAAAATTGAAGTTAGCAAAGATCCTACAGCATAATAATATTTTTTTTTTTTGACACTAGCCTCAACCAAAAGTAATTGAATTATTTTCACTATAATTAACTTCTTGCCACTTAAACATATACCCCAATTTTAATATATTTTTTGAGTGTATACCCTCTACATATATAAAATTGCATGAATATCCTCATAAATTGTTGGTTGCATGTATACCCTCACAAAGTTTTCTTTTTACATATTTATCTATAATGTATTTTAGCATTTTAGTTTTAAATTATTTATTTTTTAATAGTGTTAGATGACATGGATATATATATATGCAAAAAAGAAAGAAAAAAAAGGTATAGATACAAAATAAGTATTTTGTAAGGATATATATATCAATAGTAAATTTATGAGAATATTCATATAATTTTATATATTAGAAGGTATACATAAAAAAATTTATTAAATATATAAGGTAATACATGTCATGCTGACTAAGAAAGGAATAAAAAAAAAAAAAAATAATGCCCAGAAGCGTACATAACCAAGTGACCCCATCATGGGTGGACCACTATTAATTGCCTCCGATTGGTTGCTAATTATTGTGCACCCTTTTTTTGGGTCAGAAAAGGTCTGGGTCCAAACGTGTCAGATCCCTTTCTCTCCCCTCCTTAGGTTGTATTTGGTGCATCGTCAGAAATTTTTAAAGATAATATGGATTACCTTCAAGATAGATTTTTATTATTAAATTATCATAATATTGATTACTATATTTGATAATGCAAGTAATATTACAGTAAAATTATTAAAAATTTTGATTGACATATTTGTATAACAATCGAATTATCGATAATATGAACTCAAATTTTTAAAACACCCCCAATAATTTTGTCTTGGTGCTCTTCTTTTTTCCTGATGAAAATGGTGGGAGTAGTGTAGATGTGGTGGTGGCATAGAGAAGCGATAAGCTGAGGGGTGTGGAAAACCATGGGCACTGGGGGATGGGAGGGGGCGAACATGTGCGGAGCCATGGGGTGGTAGGGATGAGTACGGAGGAGCTGCGAGAGATCATAGGGGATGAAGGCGGAGGAGCAGTTGGGGGGTGGTGGGGACAAGGGCGGAGAAGCCACAGGAAACAGAGAGAAATGAAGCCACAGGTGGGGGGCACGTGTGGAGGGGGGTGGGGAGGAGAGAGTTGGGCGATGGATTTTTGTATGATTGTTTTGAGAATAATTTTATCCAAAATTTTATTGTAATATTGTCAAAAAAATGATAATTTAGATAGTCACCTCTCTCCAAGATAATCTAGATTGTTTCATGGGAGGGAGGCAATGTAGGTTACCATCCAAAAAATATACCAAATGCAATAACTCAGTGGGCCTATTTAAATTGCTACCAATCTAGATCAATGATGGATGTATTTGAGAAAATATGGGGTCAATTGATCCCATAAAAAAAATTGACCTCATGTGTATATACTAGTATGAAAAGCCATATATATATATATATATCCTAATTTTATGAATTGACTCCATATCCCATGTAAAATTTTGAAGAAGTAAAAAATAAAAAGATCACATCAAAAAAATAATTACGATCTATATTTTCTCTATTTAATAACTTATATATCCCATGTCTCTCTCCTTCTCTCATGCCACTTTGACTTCCCTCCATCTCTCTCTCATTCTTTTTTTTTATTCATTACTTATTTATTTATCTTTTATACCCCATCCCAAGTCTATCCATCCATCTCTTATATTTAAATCCCACATCAATTTATTTTTTATATTTAAAAAAATCACATCAAAAGATGAAAAAAATAATTATAATATATTCTCTCTCTTTAATGACTCATATATCACATCTTTCTCTCCTCTCTTATGCCACTTTGATCTCTTCCTCCTCTCTCTCATTCTTTTTTTTATTCATTACTTCTTATTTATCTTTTAATACCTCACCCTAATCCTATAGTTTCATCCATCCATCCCTTATATTTAAACCCCACATTAATTTATTTTTTATATCTTAATTAATCTAAAAATATAATATATAAGCATATATTCTTCTTGTCTCTCTTCTCGACTTAATTAGATATATCTTTTTTAGTTTCTTTTTTCTGTAACATTCTTTAGTTTTTTATGTCTTCTTATTTTTTTCACTCATAATAAATATATATAATTAAATAATTTTTGGTTAGCCATTATAATTTTAACATTTAATAATATCTAAATTTTGCTATGGTGCTTTTTTATAATATTTTAGTGTAAAGCATATTTAAGATATTATATATTATCTTTTTTATATATTTTATTTTTTAAAAAAATTATTATTATTTTTCTTTCTTCTTTCTCTCCGACAGCTCTTCTGCTTCTTTTATTATATTAATCCCACAGAATAAAATTCTTGATCCGCCATTGATTTGAATAGATTGCCAACCAAATGCAACCTTAGGGTCGCGGAAGCGGATTTCTCTTAAAATCGAATCGGATACCAGCATATTCATATCCATATTTATTTTTTCTAATGAATACAAATACAGATACAGATATTATTTGGATATAAAAATTCATAATCATATTTGTTTTAAACAGATACAGATACAATTCAGATACTGAAAGTATGGATATAATTATGGATATAACGTAGATAATCAAACTTTATGACTACAGAATCAAAGATGTTACTGAATAAATGATAAATCAAATTAATAACATATTTATATGGTTGTATTTTTTAAAAAAAATAGTAAATACTATATAAAATTGGATAGGATTACATATCGATTCGGATATTCAGACACGGATCGAATAATTATCTATCCATATCTATATTCTTTTTTCTTTGTTAGATATGGATATGGATACGGATCCTTAAATTTCTATCCATATCCAAATTATTTAGATATGCAAATAGATTCGAATGAATAATATCTATACTATTTTATCTCTAAAGCGGATTGGTGCTGCTTGGAAGGAGGATTTCCATTTACAAGACCAGCAGGAGAGTGGTGGCTCTTTTTCTTGATAAAGAAGGGAGGGATTGGACCGGTGGCCCGACTAGGGATGGCAATAGGTAGGGTTTGAGTCGAATATTGTACTATCCATCCCTAAATCTGAACTTAATACTCAATACCCAAATCCTGCCCAATACCCAATCAGGTAAGAAAAAGATACCATCTCCATACCCAATGAGTTCGGAGATACCCACGGATAACCCATTTCTCCATACCCAACTATACCTGCCCCATGCCTATCCCATACTCAAAAAAAATAAACAATCAAAATAATTTTATACAAATTATCAATCAAAACAAAATAATCAATTCAACATAGAACATAATTTATAAGTCCAGATTTATAGAAATCAAACATAAAAATAAAATTACAATTCAATATAGAATATATAAATAATCAAAATAATTTTATGCATATTATCAATCAAAACAGAATTACCAAAACAGAATTATAAACATACATATTCGGGTATGGGTTCGGATATTATTCATACCCATAGGTTTGGGTCGGGTTCGATAAGGGTTTAGGTAGAAAACAGCACTATCCATATCCTACCGATATCCGTGCTATAGTTTTTGAATTTTACCCAAATCCGAATCCAAACCCCATCAAACTCTATTTTTCGGGTTTGGATATGGTGCATATCCATCGGGTCGAGTCGATTTTGCCATTCCTAAGCCCGATGGTGGGATGTAGGTGGTGCAAAAAAATGATGCGAAAGTAAATGCGAACGCAAGTGTGAAAGTAAATGCGAAAGTAATGCATTTTTATTTTATTTTTTTGATACAAATAAGCAATGCCTTTGCGGAAGCAAATCCGCATCTCTCATCGGTGCCACCTCATCACGATGAAGTTTCTATACGAACGAGAAATCGGACCGCATCCGTTTCTTCTCTTTTCTGATGTTCCCTGCTTCAGTGTTACATCATTATATGGATGAGATATGGTTGCGGTAAGAGGATCTCACTCCATTTGTTCCGTCTATATGTATGTATTGCATCTGGAGAAAAAGACTCGGTAACCTCAGACTAATTTGTTAGGTGAGATTGCAAATGGAGATGGTATACGAGCACATGCTAGCGGTGAGGAAGTGGTACGAACCAGCACCAAAAAACCCAATTGGCTGGTATTATTGCAAATTTACTTGCTGCATGAACCCCCCAATTTGTCTTCCTTTTCAGTAATCATGATCGATCTCTTTAAAGAAAAATCACACTCGATCATTAATTTTTGAGTCTTTATGGACAACCAACATACATCACTAAAACTCAGATAATATCGTGCATGTTCCCCTCAATCAAGTTACATAAACAATGATCTAATCTCTCACCAAAGACTATATATATATATAGAGAGAGAGAGAGAGAGAGAGAGATAAATCAACTAATTAATCAACAAATATATAAATAAATAAAATAAATCATCCAATTTTCCATCCCAACAATTTTTATGGCCTTGTTGATGGCTCATAAGAGGCAGCTGTTGGGGGACTCGATGTTGCCGGTAGCAGTGCCAGTGCCAGTAGCGGAATTGGAGCTCTCGCTGGAGGTGATTCCACCAGAGGTGGAGGTGGCGAGAGAGCTGGCGATGCGGATGAAGTTACCAGAGGATTCGGAGATGGAGGGATCGTAAAAAAATGGGGGGTGGGATTGAGGGTAGGAGTAGGAGGGGAAAAGGTTGACACCCTCTTGTTCTCGGCATATACCCCAGTTCTCATGACTCGAGCTACACCATCCACTGAAAAGAAACCATGGAGAGCCAATAACAGCACCAATACCATCTTCATGGTGGAGTCCGAGGGAAAGCCCACGGTATTCCGTTTGTTGGTTATGCCTTTCTTTCCTTGGGTTTTATACGGCGGTTTGGTCGTGAAGGACAAGTCAGGATATGAAGACCACATGGAATATATGCCCATTTGGTGCCTCGGTTTACATGGTCAGGATGGGACCACGCATGCCCGTGGGCACCTTGTTCTCTTTTTTATTTTTATTTTTTATTTCTTTTAATGAAACCTCGTTCTTTCCAAGAGTGCGGTCTAATTGGACAAGCCTTCTCACTCGTGGAAATGGTCTAAGCTATAAATTAATTACTCTGGCTCTTTTCGACTAAGAGCAGAATGATTCATACATGGCGGCGGAGCTAGGATTCATTCCGGGCCCCTCTGTTGCCCGACCACCTTCTCGTACAACCAAATCAGAAGGCAGGATCAAACTAATTTCAAATGTTGTAAAAGTTTCCAAGCACGGCCGCGCTTTTGGGAAAACTTTGTCTGTGTTGAATACATAAGCAATGTTATACAATGATCACACAAAAGAGTTTGTTTAGATATTTCTATGGAATTGAACTAAAAATTTTATGAGAATCGAATTTATTGGCTTATCTAGCCTACATTTTCTAAGAACCTATCTGTTGCTGTGAGACTCAAAATCTCAGATGAGGAGATTGGATGAAGCCATATTGGAGTAGCTATAGCGATCCGATCTTGATCTCCTTCGAAAAATCTATAAAACAAGTCAAGGAATAGGATGGAGATCCTCTAATTTTTGATCCTCCGATGCTTAAGTCAGTTCGAGCCTCGAGAACAGAAGGTACAAAAATGGAATAATAAAGAGCAGGAGGGTTGGCGTAGAGCTAGAAAGTAAAATATCGAGATAAAATCAAGTATCAGATGAGATCAAATGTCTCAGGTATATGTAACACTCTACTTTAGATCGATATTTATATGAGCTGAAATAAGTCAGATCTGTATTTATATGAACTGAAATGAGTCAGATTATTCAGCCTCTAGTTCATATCGAATTTATGATAGACAACATCCAATTCAGATCGACTTTTATAGTAGACAACCTCCAATTCAGATCAGCTTTATGGTAGACAGCCTAGGTCGACTTTCAAGTAGAGGTGGGATAACCCTCACAATACTTGCCCCCTTCTGAGTCCAAAGAATTTGTTTTGGATGAAAGAAGAGCCCAAGAAATAAATTCTCGCTAGTTCGAGATGGTAAATTTGTGCCATTTAATTTTTCAAATGAACTGCTCATAACTTTGAATAGATTGAAAGATATCTTCGATCGAAGATCAGTATTTTATAGAGCTGAAGATAACCTCGATCTTCAGATTGATATTTTATAGAGCTGAAGATAATCTCAACCATCAGATTGGTATTTGATATAAATCCAAGATAATCTTGACCTTCAGATCAGTATTTTCAAGATAATTTCGACTTTAGGATCGATATTTTATAAAGCTGAAGATAATCTCAACCTTCAGATTGGTATTTGATAGAAATTCAAGATAACATCGACCTTCAAATCAGTATTTTCAAGATAACTTCAATCTTAAGATCGATATTTTATAGAGCTAAAAGATAACTTCAATCCTGAGGTTAGTATTTTGTAGAGCTGAAAGATAACTTCAATCCTGAGGTCGATATTTTATAGAGCTGAAAGATAATCTCGATCCTGAAGTTGGTATTTTCAAGATAACCTCGACCCTTAGATCAGTATTTTATAGAGCTGAAGATAACTTCAATCTTGAGATTGATATTTTCAAGATAACCTCGACCCTTAGGTCGGTATTTGGTAGAGCTGAAGATAACTTTGACCCTCAGGTCAGATAGAAATTCAAAATAATCTCGACCTTTAGATCGGTATTTTATAAAGCTAAAGATAACCTCGATCTTCAAATTAATATTTTCAAGATAAATTCGATCTTGATATTGGTATTTGATAGAAATCTAAGATAGCCTCGACCTTTAGGTTGATATTTAATAGAAATCTAAGATAGCCTCGAGTTTCAGATTGATATTTTATAGAAATCTAAGATAACTTCGATCTTAAGATCGGTATTTGAGAGATCTTATCTCCATTTATACCTTATGAGGCTCTACCAACCTGGAGATTAGATTTGAGAGATCTTATCTCCATTTATGCCTCACGGGGCTCTACCAATTTGGAGATTAGATTTGGAAGATCTTATTTTTATTTGTGCTTCACAGGGCTCTACCAATCTGAAGATTGGATTTGGGAGATCTTATCTCTATTTGTATCTCTCGGAGATCTATTAATCTGAAGATTGAATTTGAGAGATCTTATCTCTATTTGTACCTTTCAAAACTCTATCAATCCGAAGATTGGATTTTCATTGAGGACCAGTCTGGAGATCTAGTGTCTCACCCTTTAATGAGCCTCTATTGAGCCTTTCTGTTGAGGTTAGCTTTTTTATGAGCTCAGCCTTCACCTTTCTAATGAGGTCGGCTTTTTGATGAGTTAGACTTTCTGATAAACCGTTGTTGACCTACCTATTAAGCTCCGTATTTTTATAAACTCAATCTTTATCCTTCTAATGAGATTGGCTTTTTGATGAGCTAGGCTTCTTGATAAACAACCATTGACCTTTCTGTTGAGGTCGGCTTTTTCATAAGCTCAGCCTTCACCCTTCTAATGAGGTCGGCTTTTTGATAAGGTCAGATATTAGACTATCTTTATCTTAACTTAGTCTTCACTTTATCTTTGGGCTTGACATTCATCATGACTTTGTTTATTTTTGTTTTGACTCACATATTCAAGAACCTGTTGTCCTGCAAAAAAAGAATGTAATAGTAGAAATGGCTTGAGAGTTTATTATTATGGAAGTTATAAGTTCTGCTTGAGAGCTTTTGCGTTATGTTTGACTTCTTCCTGTTCTTTAAGCTTTGCCTTAATTTGGACTTATTTTTGCTTTATGTTGGCTTGATTTTGATCTTGATTTGGCTGTGATTTTGATTTCGGCTTGGCCCTATTTTTTTCCTTTAATCCTGTAAGAAGGAAAAGAGAAAAAATAGCATATGGAAGCTTAAGAGTTCTTTATCAGAATCTTTTGTTTGAGAACTTACGAGTTCTACTTGACTGCTTATTGTTTGACTCAAGCTTGATCTGTACTTTGAATCACTTTCATTTTAGCTAGAGATTAGGCTTTCTCCCTTTTTTTTGAATCAATTTTTGATCTGGGATTTGGAGACACCCACAAGTCCCCTCGGTATTGTTTGAGGTCGAATGGATATGAAGACCTTTTGTGTCAAGTTAGTGGACTACTGTCCAAAAATTTTCCCTCCATTTTTTAATTTTAAAGAATTTTCTTCCTATGATAGTCACCAGGGAGAGGGCCAAGAGCAGTGAGGTTGATATACCCCATTGGGATGCATGCGAGAGCCTGATGTGTCCCTACTTGATGAGCCTTGATGCCAGAAGGCTCGTGTGAGATCTGCAAATCACCGACCTGAGGGCCCTTGATGCTAGGGAGTGATCATGGAAGCACTGGAGATTTCAGTCCGACGGGAATTAATGCTGGAAAATCACCACCCTGTGGAGTTCGTTGCTGGGATGCACACGTTCCAGCCATGTTGACATTGGGAGGCACATGAAAGCTCTGGAGGTCTTGGCCCGACAAAGTTTAGCACCAGAAGACACGTGGGGTTGATGCTAATCAGTGCACAGGAGCCTGAATATTACCGACCTAACTAGATTTGAAGAAATTTTGAGGCCAGTAAAATATCAACCTGGTGGTTTGGCATTGGGAGACACAAGCACAGTAGACTCGGTGTCGGGCGGAGAGAGTTGGCACCGATAAATTACTAGCCTAAGTTGTTTAGCATGGCACACGCATGTGGGCATGCGAGAGATTTCGATGAATGCTGATTTGATGGAGTCCGATCCTTGGAGGTGTATAGGAGAACAAGAGCCCTTGGATCCAGCAGGTTGGACATCGGAGTTATGTGCAGATGCAAGGAGGGCAGCCAACATCACCGGAGTTGTCGATTTGACGGAGTCTGGCATCGAAAACATGCGCAGATGTGGAGAGGGGAGCTGAAGACATCGCGGCTATTGAACCGATGAAGTTTGGCATCAAAAGGCATGTGGAGGCCATCAACCTATCAGATTCGATGCTGGGGGGTCAGAGATCATCGAGGCCATCGATCTAATGGAAGCCGACATTGGAAACACTGACAGAGGTGGAGAGGAGAATCGGAGATGCAGATCATCGTCCCAGTGGAGCCAACGTCGGAAATGTGCACGATGCGAAAAAAGGGGCCTGTCGACTACCTTAGGCAGAGGGGCTGATCTGATTTTTTTTTCATGTCACCTATAAGGTGACTTTGATCGGATACAAAGTCAGGTGCATGAGGATTTTCTCCCCTTTCTCTCTCTCTCTCTTTTTTTGCCACATCATGTCACCTGTAGATGATGTCACGAGCATCATTGCAACTATTGGATGTAGAAAATCCATTTGGAAGGCTACCTATAGTTGACCTTGTCATGTTCAAGGTCAGACACGAGATTTTATCCTCTCTTTTCTTTCTTCTCTTTCTTTTCTTTCTTTCTTTTTTTTGTCATGTCACCTATAGGTGACTTCGGCCTTGCACCAGATCAGGCACATAAGGATTTTCTCCTCTTTTCCCCTTTTTTTTCGGATGTCACCATCTTCTCCCTCGAAACTTGAGTTTCTTCCAATAGATCTCATTTGAATTGACTTTCTCATCCTTATTTGATTTTCTTTTCGGCTCACATGCTCAAGAACCTATTGACCTGCAAGAAAAGAATAGAATAATAGATGGGGTTTGAGAATTTATTACCACAGAGTCATAAATTCTATTTGAGGGCCTTGAGAAAAGAAGAGGCTAGAAAGGATATTTTTTCTCCTTATCATATTCTCGAGCATCGAGCCTGTTCCTTTGATTTTCAAAATAGGTATGTTGTCATTCACAGTACATGGACGCCATCTCCAGTAATGTGAAGGCTTATTGTCAATGCATTGTGTTCTTGAGGGAGAACTTTTATCTACCCCCCAATCTCCATTAAAGTAGAGGTGAAGCTGCTTCTTGTACGCTTCTAGGGGAGACAGTGAAGGTATAAAGTTATTTTGTGCTCTCTGATTTATTATTTTTTTTAAAAAAAATTGAGCAATGTCCCTTTCTCTAGCATCAATCTATTGTTGCAAGGCTCGAAATCTCAGATGAAGAGATTGGATGAAGTCATATTGGAGTGGCTGTAACGATATGATCCTGATCTCTTCGAAGAAATCTACAAAAGTAAAGAGACCGAATAGAGATCCTTCAGTTCTTGACCCTCTGATACTTAAGTCAGTTCGAGCCTCGAGAATAAAAATAAAAAAATAGAGAAATAGAGAGCTGGAGAGTTAGTATGGAGTTAGAGAGTTTGTGACTTTGGAGAACTAGAGTCTTAGTGGCAGAGTCTCCTTTTAGTTTGAGCTCTAGTTTGAGCTTGAGACTTAGAAGTTCGAATTTATCTAAAGGATCTCCTGATCCTCTATATATAGAGGGGCTGATGAGACCGTTGAAAAAGTTTGTTAGGCCATTAGAAGAGTTTATTAGATCGTTAGAGGCCAACTATAAGTTTATTAGAGCATAGCTATATGTATTAGTTGAAAATGAAGTCATACTTAGCTGTTTGTGCCAGTTGGGATGAGTTGTAGCACAGCTGTGTATGAGATCATGGTCAGTTGTAACTTAGTTATAGAGATTATAGCAAATTTTACAGGTGACGCAGCCATTAATGTAACAGTTCACCTCAATAAAATATCAGGATAAAATCAAGTATCATATGAGACGAATGTCTCGGGTATATATAACATTCTATTTCAGATCGGTATTTATATAAGCTGAAATGAATTAGGTCAATATTTATATAAGCTGAAATGAGTAAGATTATTCTGCCTTCAGTTTAGGTCGGATTTATAATAGATAGCCTCCAATTCAGATTGACTTTATGATAAACATCCTTCAATTCAGATCGACTTCCTTATGAGCTGAGGTGGGATAACCCCTAACACTATCTAAACAAGTGTAGATCCTAACCTTTAGACTGCAAGAAGAAAAATCTATGCAGATTATTTTTCTTCCAACAAGATTTAGGTTAGATGGTATTTGATTGATATTGGGTGATGCTTAAATGGACAACCCAATTTATGAATCCTAAAGAATTTTTAGTCCAATCCTATAGAAATATTCAAACATATTCTAAATCTAGATAAATAACTTTCTCAGATTGATGCTCTATTTGATTTCCAACTCATGTGAATGGATATAAACAAATTCTTACCAAGGAGAGATATTTTTGGGATTGAAAAGTATTTTTTTGAGTCATATTCAATTTTGAATAGGTTAAAACTAATTGGAAAGAGGGTACATCAAAAAAGTGATACATGGTTAACGAGGAATAAGTACCATTTTTGTTTAAAATTATTTAAGCTTGGTAAGAATTATTTGGAACTAAATACAAGGTCTTTTACAGCATGATTATTCCTATCTCTTTCCAAAACTATAGAAAATTGACTACCTTTTAAGAACAAAATGAAAAATTAAAAGCTAATTTCTCTTCTTATTTATTTTAAATTAGTTTTTAAAGCAGCATCTATGAGGAGAAGTAAAGAAATTCAGGTTGGAAGGGGTGGAGTAGAAAAACATTTCAATGGTAGCAAAGAGTTGGGTCTGCAGTCCAAAATTTATCTTTTTGACGGTTGAGAAGCTTGATTTTGGAGATATTGTAGTTGACAAACCATGTTTGAGTGCATACAACAGGTTTCTTCAATGAGACAGCAAATGCAACCATGTAGGAGAGCAAGTTAAGATTTCATAAAGGAGGTCTTTAGAACAAGTTCGATCAATAAGAAAAATTCAGCTAGGGCTAAAATTTTAAAATTTTGAAAAAAAATATTATTATTAGAATAAATTTCTACAAGAATCGTTTAGAAAATTCATGTAATTATCCCTGAAGAAGTATTATTCTTGCTAAAAAAATGTACTATGCTTGGAAGATTAGAAACGTGTCGGCTCACTTCCATTTTATGCTTTTGGGGCTATTTGGTTGGAGGACGAGTGGGAGGATATCCCTCAAAATAGTGGGATATCAAACATCGATAATGCTCTCTACCTTGTGGAGCTATAAGTAGACCCGCATGATATAATTTTGGTGAAATAGACCTCTACTGTGAAAAAGGTTGGAATAGGCATCCCCTTATCCCCACCAATAAACTTTTTATCCTTGTTCATTCTATAAATATACATAAAAAAGGAAAAATAATTTTATCTTTATAATGAAATCCAATGCACATTAAATGCACTTATTCTCCCAAATTATTCTTCCAACCAAAAACCATAATGCTACTTATAGGGATATACCATCCCAAATTTATTCTACAGCCAAACTCGAGGGGCATTGTCCTGAATTGAACTATGAGTGGCTGCTTGTTGGAATCACAATGCATGCCGGGTATCAAAGATTTGTCCCGGTAGGTGGCTTGAACATGGTGACCGGACCAAACCAAACTGGATCATTAGGAGCCTAAGATCTCAAAATGCTTATTTTCTGTACCTTGATTAGATATTTGTGGTCCGATCAAAACACTTAGCGTGCATTTTTTTTTTTCATAAATAATTTTGAGATCGACATCTATTTTTCAATAATGACAAAATAATATTATAATCTATTTTTGTTTAAAAAAAAAAGAAAAAAAGAACCACAACGAGACAAGATCTGGACTGACCCCATAAGCACGTTAACCATGGGCACCCCTGGATTAGATCTCGGAACTCTCTAGAAAATAAATAAAACAATTGTTATTATTTAATTCGCCCTCCGGAACTTAAATTTCCTGGTTTTTTCAATAAGCCGTGTGTGGTGTGTTCGGCCTCCTTTTTGACTGCCATCTTACCGGAGATAACTCCGTCGTCCCCCAAAACGGACCACATGTCTTCCGCCACCAACCCAATCTCTCCGGCCGCCTTGACTTCGCCGGAGCAACCCTTCGTCTGGGCTCGGATTCGGCTGGCCGACAACCAGGATGTTCCCATCATCCACCGCCTCGTCTGCCGGTTGACCGACTTCCTCCATTTCAACCACGTCTTTTCCGCCACCGAGACCTCCCTCTCCTCCTCCCTCTTTCCCACTCCCTCCCCTCCGCCATTCCTCTCCCTCACCGCCCTCCTCCTCGAGCTCTCCCCCTCTCCCATCCCCCAACGAGACCCCGAGGACGAGAAGGAAGAAGGCAGAGAAGAGAACAAACCCGGTTCGATCAGTCCAGTCGTCCGCCGAATCGAGCTGGCGGCGCCGGTGGCGGACAAGGAGGCAGAGACGTTCGCGTCGCCGAGGGGTCGGGGGTTGGTTGTCGCCGGGTTCACGCTGTGCTTCCCCAAGTACTCGGCGTTCCGGGCAAAGCCAGGGCTGTACGTGGAGGGCCTGTTCGTGAGAAAGCCTTGGCGGCGGAGGGGGCTTGGGCGGATGCTCCTGTCGGCGGTGGCGGCGCAGGCTGCGAGGTTAGGGTTGCCGAAGGTGGAGTGGGGCGTGCCCAACTGGAACGCCGGCGCCGTCGACTTCTACGCGGGGATGGGCGCGGTGGAGCAGCGCGACGGGAGGCACTTCAAGCTTAGCGGGGAGGCTTTGAAGGCATATGAGACAAGGGCGGAGGAGAGTGGCTGGGATGACGCGTGCGTGTAGTGGAACGGCTTGTTTTCTGTCGGGGGGCTTGAAAAATGGGTAAACCTCATCTTTTCAAAAGGGAGGGGAGAGGGAGGTGTTGTTGGCGCGTGTGAAAAATATGATCAAATTTGGATCGATTATATGGAGCGAGATAGAATGGATGACATGACTGAAATCATGTATATGATTAGAGATATAGTATAAAAAAACATCCCAAAATTTCTGCACTACTAAATTTAAGTGCTAATTGATGGAAATTATCTTTACTTTTTCAAGTTCTATACTTCATTTTGCAATGCTGCCCTTCTTTCTTCTTCCTCCTCAATCTAATATTTCACTGCAGCAGCGAACAGACCAGCAACCAGCCAGCCCCAAAAAAATCTTCTCCTCCAAACCACAGGTATCTTTTGTCTTCCCCAGCATCGGACCGTCTCCGGCCACCAAAGAGATGCCAGATTGCTTGAATTCATTAGGGTCCACCTGGGAGAGAAGCGAGAAAATATGGTGGCTTGCAAAGATGAGGTGCAATCTCTAACTCGAATAGCTCGGCATTTCCAAGTCTAGTGATCCGTCACCGGCCAACTCCAAGAAACACCTGCTGGCTACTGGATTAGCAAGGGCAAAGTTCGCCCCCACTCACTAACACCTTATTTAATTTAATTTAATCAATACATGATATTAGACTTGGAACGTTGAATAGATTTTAGCTCAATCCTAGCTTTTAGCTCACCGCAAAATCTGATACATTGCTGTTGAGATCACAAGCCAGCGAAGCATGGTGGAACATTGATTTGTTACGTTGGCTGGGTTATTTGGACATCAAGGAATGAGCATTTCCTAGGGGAAACCAAGTAATCTTGTAGAACCTGTCATCTTGCTCGCCGCCTACCCCCATCCTATAGAGTGGTGAAGGTGAACTTTGATGCTTCATGTATGGAGCAGGATGCATCGTAAAGGATCACAGTGGAGTGGCTGCCTGTTATTTGCTGGATCAAGAAAATTTTTGTTAGAATTTGACGTCTCGAGATTCGATCCATATTGAGCCCACAACGAGATTCGTGATAAAAAATAGAGTCCAACGAGATCAAGAACATCCCAAACGAAGCTCGAATGGAAAAGATACATATTTTTGAAGTCAGCACGTAATCCGAGACGGTGGAGGACTGCCGGCGGTCAGTGAAACGATGGCGGCGCGACGGCGCGGCTGTGCACGGTGGGGCGCCGCCCAGCGCGAGGGCCAGGCACGCAGGGCGCAGCCGAGGCGTGGGTGCGCGGCCCCATCGTGGGCCCGCGCACGGGGCACGGCCCGGGCCCAGGCGCGGCCAAGGCCCGCACGCGCGAGCCGGCCCAGGCCCAGGCACCACTGGGGCCTGGCCTGTACCCCGATCCACTGTGGACCGAGCGGTCCACCGTGGATCGGGCGGTCCACGATCAGGGCTGTGGACCGCGTGGGCGTTTTCCACGCATTTCGCACGGTCTACGGTACTATTTCGTGAATCGATGTGCGATCGGACGGCGTGGGTTGATCTGGAACTTGATCCGACGGCTGAAGGGGTTTGTTTGGATCTGTTTAAGAGATCTAAACCTAATCTAATTAGCTTTAAGGCCTTTAAAAGGCCTGTGCGTGAACAGGGAAGGGTGGCGGCTTGGTTTTTCTCACGAAAACCGTGAGGCCTGTGGATGTGCGGATATGAGAGAAGAGAGAGAGCTGTATATTATAGAGAGAAGGAGCAGGGCTCTTGGACAATGGACAGTGATCGCTTCAAGGATTCAGAGGGGTCTTCCAAGAGAGAGCTTTTGTAAGGAAAACTTTCTGTGAGAGAGAAATTAGGTGTACGAGGGTTGAGGGTGAGATCTCCTCTTGTAAAATTTTTTTTTCATAGTAAAGTTTGCATGCCCCATAGAGACGAATCATTTTGTGACTGATCCACATATTTTGATTATTTTTATTTTATTTATTTTTTTTCCTGCTGCATCGTGCAGTACTGAAAATATATTGAAAAGTGGTATCCTGATCAGACATCCACCCAATAGCTTTAATACTCCTATATTGCTGGAACTGGAGACCAGGCTAGCTAGGAATGGTAGCTAACTGCTACTGACTACCTCAAGTTAACCAAGATTTGGTTGGAAGGAGAAATCAACCGGGCAAAGGAGCATCAAAACAAGTTCTCAATGGCAATTACACATCCTCTACTCTTACATATTTTGCCTTTTTCTTGGATCTCTTCTACGCAAACTGTCACGCCCCGAACCCAACACCCGGATCGGATACATGATGGCCGCACACTCCTTAGAGCAAGCCCTAAAGAATATGCAAGGCCAAATTAAATCATTACAACCTTATCAACCATAATAATTTATTTCAACAATAATTTATAAAACCTTGCACAATTACAATTTAAATTTCTTCAATTCTCTGATCAGATACTATGACACTCTTATTTATTCTTCTGCTCACCCGTAAATCCAGGCCACAGCCAATCATAAGCATCCTGTAACTCTGAGAAGAAAAAGAAAGATGAAGAGGTGTGAGCTTTACAGCCCAGTAAGAATTCTCATATCACACTGATATAGTAATATAGTCTGAAAATAAGGATAAGCAATAAAATATAAAATCTCATGTTCAATGTCCAGAATAATGCAAACATCCATAAATTTTCTGTCTTATTAAAATAGATGCATCATCATATGTTAATAGGTGAAACACTTTTATTCAACAATTATTTCATGTCTTATCTTTCATTTCTCTTTTCATAATCACATGATTTTTAACATTTTCTTTCTGGCTTTGGACTATCCAATTCTATACCTCAGTCATCATCCGGATCGAATCCACTTAAAAAGTCTTTCAAGACTGTCCCAGGATGAGCTCCTGATCGGCTGTCTCACGTACGAAAGCCCGTGAGAGGCTGTCCCAGGCATAAGCTCCTGGCGGGCTGTCCCAGGCATGAGCTCCTGGTCGGCTGATCCACCTGTAAGCCAGTGGGGGCTATCCCAGGCATAAGCTCCTGACAGGCTGTTCCACATGACAAGACTAGTCCATACCATACATCTCTTTCTTTTTATTTAATCATTATGTGTTGATTCCATCAAATCAATTCTGTCTTGCATTATGATCAATTCAGATATGTCATATCCATATAATCATGCCATCAATCTCTGATACATATATATATTGACATAATATACTCATGCTCAAAATCAAATAACAGTATCTCAGGTATAATAAATTCATCGATCTCAAATTCGATGATGCAAGACCAACAGTAAAATAGCATATATATAATAGTGATCATGTACAGGGATTCTTACCTTTACCAGTGACTGATCCAAGCACAGAAATCAATGTTCTTCTTTTAATTTATAAATTTTTTTAATAAAATATTTCACTTGATATCATATGCAGACAATCATCTCTTCATAACCCTGATCAATATAAAAATCACATATAGAGAAATTATCGATAATTGATCCTAATACACAAATCGAGGACCTCTCTTAGGATTAATCAAAATTAGGACTTGTCTATGTATCAGGATCCTCCACTGATCCATAAGACTTCTAGAGAGAGAAAATTCATGAAGAGAGAGAAAATTCTAAAGAGAGAAAGTGGAGAGAGAAATCTTCATATCCTTCAGATGAGGTAATCATGGTCGAGATCATCAGAGGTCCTATCAGGATGACTCAATATGAATCAAGTGTTACAAATTTTGAATAAGATCAGACTAAGATCAAATCTACCGCACGAATTTTGGAGCAATCTCGGATCATCTTATTTTCATCTCAAGTTTATTCTATGGTCTGTGATGAAATCAAAGAATGAGAAAGACTCTAGAGAGATAAAATTTATAAAAAAAGAAAAAATCTAGAGAGAGAAAATAGGAAGAGAATCTAGAGAGAGAAACTGGAGAGAAAAGGTAGAGAGAGGAGAGAGAGAAAATTTTTCTCCCTTCTCCTTCTTTTTATTTTATTTTATTTTTATTTTTCTCTTTCTCTTTTTCTTTTTTTTTCTTTTTTTTCTTTTTCTTTTTTCCTTTTTCTTTTCTTTTTCTTTTTCCTTTTTCTTTTCTTTTCTTTTCTTCTTCTTCTTCCTTCTTCTTTTCTTTTCTTCTTTTCCCGTGCTTCCTTTAGCCGAAACAGGGGAACTTGAATCCCCTAATTGGTTGGCCGGCCGACGGCGCAGCCGGCGTGGGGCGACCGTCGGCAGGAGGGGAGGCGATCCGACGGCAAGAGGGGGACCAAACCGGTGGTCGGCGGTGACCATTGACAACGAAAAAATGGTAAAAAGAAAGATTTCTTCCGCAACAAAATCTGACGACTCCGATCGCCGGCGAGCGTGCACATCGGCATGGGAAGGAAGGAAGAGAAGAGAGGAAGGAGAGGAGGTTACCTCCGTCGCCGGCGAAGCTTTTCCGGCGAGAAATTGGATGGCACAGGGACGGTCTTCCACGGTGGATTTTTCGGTGATTGCCGCTGATTGGGTCTCAAATCTTCTGTGAGAGGGAGAGAGGAGGATTCTCCTCCTTAAATAGAGCCACAGGGGGCTCTAATCCGACTCCGATTGGGAGCCGGTGAACGGAGGAAGAAGACTCCCTTCGGGAGTCTTCTCCCCTATTTCTTTCTTCTTTTTTTTTGTGTGTTTGGGCTGTGGCTGATTCTAGGATCCAAATGGGCCGGGGTGTTATATTCTCCCTTCCTTCAAATAATTTCGTCCTCGAAATTAAGTTATGTCGTTCGAGATACATATTTCAAAGTATACATTCTTCATGTCATTCTCAAGCTTACGATAACATCTTATATATTTTTTTTTTCTCATGATCTTGTTATAACAAAAATTATTTGAAATCTCAAACTCATCCTTTCTTATTGATTTCTCAACTTTTTGAAGAACTGTAATATTTTGGACTTGTATTAATATACCACAATTATTTGTCTAATACATTTCACTCGAAATTCATAATTATCTCAGACTATCCTTGATAGAAAATAAATAAAGGTCAAACATCGGGCACTCTTCACAATCATCGATTTCTTTCTTCTCTTGACCTTTCAACAAATTTTATATATAGACTCTCATCTTAAGAAAACTTTAATCTTCTATATCAGTCCAAGTAACAATATTAAATTTAAAAAAAAATATGAGATCTATGTCAGGATATTCTAAGTTTGAACTAATATCAGAACTATCAAGCTATTAATAAACTTGAGATATCTAAAATTTCTTGACATTATCTATAATGAAACAACCTACTGACAAAAATTATCTGGCTATGATCAGATTAGATCAAAATTTATAGCATCCTTTCATTATCAATAAAATCCTTCCTTATTTACAACTAATGTATTTCATCATAATATCTTTTGATTTAAAAGATTAATATTTCTAATCAATTTAATCCACCACGCTTTTGCTGCGCACTTTGATATTAATTTATCAAATTATATAAGTCTATCAAAGATAAAAATATCCTTATATGTTAGATCAATCCAGGATAGATCCAACCTTCAAATTTTATATAAGACTTAGGACAAAATTTTAAGTTTCTTCATCTTTACTATCTTTGGGCATAGCATATAAAAATTAAATTTTGATCTACTTCCTATATTTGAAATCATTGTATAAGTTTCATCACTTTTTAAGAATCCAACATGTCTAGAATTAATTGGAGTTAATCTTAAATTTACCTTACAATCATTTAGATAATTTCTAAATCAATCTTCCTTTTTAAAAGAATTAATTCTAACTTGACAAACTAGAAGAACTCAAGCCAGCATCCTTAAGTAGAATCAACTTGATTATTTTCTATAGAACTCCCTTCATCACAACCCTTAATATTAATCAATAAATCCATACAAAATCTTGTCCCTTGTATAAGTTATTCAAAATTTAACACTAACAAGATGTCTTAGTTCAATAAAAAAAAATAATCCAAACTTTGACTTGAATAATTAATACACTTCACCATCTTCAACAATCACAAGAAAAATTAAAATGTAATCCAAAGATAGTAATACAAATTATTAAAGATTTCATCATAACCTATATATCATACTCTGACAAAATTAATTTTCTTCTTTAATTTAACAACAATATCAAAATACTTTTGATCCACTTAGAAAAATAAATTTTTGACTTGAAATTCAATGCAACTTGAAAGCTCAAGGAATCAAATTCAGAATATGATATTTTGAGTAACCAAAGATTTTACCAAGATATGTATCTCATATTCTCATAATAAAAATTCAAGTATATTTTTCATCTAAGATTGAGTTTCATATATGATTTTCTTATAGGTTCAATGTTCAAAAATATTTCTCTCTCATATGATGAAATTTCTTCTTAGACCATACCCTAATTAATTTTCTTTTGATAAGTCCAAAAATTTGTAATGCTCAAATAATTAACATCAAAATCAAAAAAAAAATATCATGATCTCCATCCATATAAGTTTAGCATTCTAAAATCATCGAGTATACTCAACATAACATATCAATACCTCTCACTTTCTTCTAAGGTCAACTCTTCTTATGTTCAGGCCATCCTACTAATTGAAATCCAAGATATAACTCATCAATTCTATTATAAATATCATATGCCACTTATGCATAAATTTTATCTTAATATCTATTGATTCAAAATCTAAATATTGAATCTTCTCTTTTATATCTATCATATTCCTTATGATCATAACCTAAGTTCAGATATCACTAAAATTATAATTCTGAATAATTATAACATTAAACTCAAATACTACTTAAATCATATTTTCTAGTGATCATAACTAAACTCTAATATCATTTTATCATACCTTTAATGATCATAATATTAAACTCTGATATTATCAATCATACTCTATTGATTATAATCTCAAAGTTTTGATATCACTTATATGACAATCCCTAGTGACCTTAAACTTGGGCTCTAGTACTGTTCTGTCATATCCTAATCACTTGTATCATTGGCTCCAAATAAACGTAACCTAAGCTCTAAGCTCAGATGCCACTCTGTCACATCCTACTAATCTTACATAAGGTTTTAATATCTCTTTATAATCTCTAGTGATCTTAAACCTAAGCTCTGATACCATTCTGTCACGTCCCGAACCCAACACCCAGGTCGGATACGTGATGGCCGCACACTCCTTAGAGCAAGCCCTAAAGAATATGCATGGCCAAATTAAATCATTACAACCTTATCAACCATAATAATTTATTTCAACAATAATTCATAAAATCTTGCATAATTACAATTTAAATTTCTTCAATTCTCTAATCAGATACTATGACACTCTTATTTATTCTTCTGCTCACCCGTAAATCCAGGCCACCGCTGGGGCCTGGACTGTACCCCGGTCCACCATGGACCGGGGGTCCATCATGGATCGAGCGGTCTCCGGCCAGGGCTGTGGGCTGCGTGGCGTTTCCCACGCGTTTCGTGCGGTCCACGATACTATTTCGTGGATCGACATGCGATCGGACGGCATGGATTGATCTGGGACTTGATCCGACGGCTGAAGGGGTTTGTTTGGATCTGTTTAAGAGATCTAAACCTAATCTAATTAGGTTTAAGGCTTTTAAAAGGCCTGTGCGTGAATAGGGAAGGGTGGCGGCTTGGTTTTTCTCACGAAAACCGTGAGGCATGTGGACGTGCAGATCCGAGAGAAGAGAGAGAGCTGTACACTGTAGAAAGAAGGAGCAGGGCTCCTGGATAATGGATAGTGGTCGCTTCAGAGATTCGGGAGGGCCTTCCAAGAGAGAGCTTTTGTGAGGAAAACTTTCTGTGAGAGAGAAATTGGATGTACGAGGGTTGAGGGTGAGATCTCCTCTTGTAAAATTTATTTTTCGTAGTGAAGTTTGTATATCCCATAGAGGCGAGCCCTTTTGTGACTGATCCACATATTTTGATTATTTTTGTTTTGTTTCTTCTTTCTTTCTGCTGCATCGTACAGTATTGAAAAGATATTAAAAAGTAATGTCCTGATCAGACATCCATCCAACAGCTTTAATGCTCCTATATTGCTGGAACTGGAGATCAGGCTAGCTGGGAATGGTAGCTAACTGCTGCTGACTACCTCAAGTTAACCAAGATTTGGTTGGAAGGAGAAATCAACCGGGCAAAGGAGCATCAAAACAAGTTCTCAATGGCAACTACACATCCTCTACTCTCACATATTTTGCCTTTTTCTTGGATCTCTTCTACGCAAACCATGTAATTTGATATGCCAATCTCTACCTAACAAGCTAGCAAGTTTCTGAAGCTGTGAAAACTACTTCTCTTCCTCATTATTAACTCAAGAAGTAGGGAAGGGGTCTGGTTGATGCTTCTTGTGTCCATTTCTTTGACACATATGTTTTCCCTAATTTGAATTGGTTAGATTCCATATTGGATTTTTTTTTCTCTATTCTTCATGTGACAACTCAAGATTTCTTCTGAAACAATTAGTCGAAATGTATTATTTAAATTTTTTAGCTCTATATTAATATCTAGATTCTACCCAATGCACAGCGGATAGGATCCATATATGCTTCTTTAATTTATTTAAGTCCAAACATCCCCAAAGAGTCTAAAAACCTATTCAAAACTAATTATAAGTATCATAAATTCAATCAAAAACATCAGGATCAACTCATGATGAGCCTGAATAAGCCCATGCTATGGTGTTTCTAATCCATATGGGTTATGATAAAGTCTACTCTAATATCATTGGTTATAATATAAGACCTTATCTAGAAAAATTAGTCGAAAGATATTATTTAGGCCTATTGATTTTAAATAAGTATCTAAAATCTATCCAGTGCATGGCTAATGTAGGAATAAATATATGTTTGCATGGATCCTGACACCCCAAATATACCAAAATGAGAGTGAGAGAGAGAGAGAGAGAGAGAGATGGATCTAATTAGGATTTCTTTTGCACTAGATTCATGCCCAAGGACTTTGATGTTAATGTTGGAAGACAGGCCATGATAGAGAGAGTGGATGATGACAATAGCTTGATTTACGATCTACAGATCCAAGAAAACAACAAAGGTGAGAGGAGTCCTCCAAGGCAAATGACAAATTATGTGAGGAGCTCGATGCACGCAATCACCCTCCAGACTTGGCCCTGAAGATGAAAAGTTAGTGATGGTGCCGCTGGGATTGGCGAGAGAGATGAAAGATGGTGAACGACACTCCAATGAGAGAGAAGCATAGGAGATACGTATTATCTCTAGTTGTATGATCGTGGGCCTCTAGATGTTTATCTCACAATGGGGACTCTATCTTACATATAGACAATAATATATTGAGACAGGGTTCCTACTCTTCAACTAGAAGTAGATGCTAAGTCAACCATCCATATGCTAAGTCAACAATCCACGAATTAGCACTCTAAGTCGAACCATCCATTGCGGTGTAGCTGGCCAGGTGACCTACTTGGCTAACAAACACTACTTTCTGTTGATAACCATACCATTACTAATTGTCTAATAGTCTATCTCTGTGAAATGAAAAAAATGGAATACAAATTAGATAAAATACAAAAATTCTTTGTTTTAGAAAGGATAGAAAGTTCGCCAACTTCATAATTGACAACAAATTCGAGTTATTGATATCGGTGGCTGGCATTAACTCTACATCCATCATTGATCTCATTATTTCCTAACCAATCAACTTAATGATTTTCTACCCAAAAAAAAAAATCAACTTCATGATTCAAATCAAGTTAAAACTAATTTAAGCTCGTGTCAAACTTAATTTCAAGTGTGATTACTGCTTAATTGATCAAAATAATTAAGCTTGGAAAACCCTTAGCAAATATATAAAAAAATAAATTATCACTTCATAAAATGTAATATCTAATTAACCCATCAATAAATTCAAGCTTAGTTCAAGCTTAATTCTAAGCGATCTTGATCAGATTAAGTTCTATTTGAGCTTAATCTGAGTCTAATTTGAGTTGAGCTCGAGTTGGATCCGTGCTTCTTCGAACAATTGATCAGAGGCTTAAAAAATTCTATTCAAATCATCTAAACCATCTAACATGTTCCGGACCGAACCAAATATAGCGGTTTGACAGTTTAATTAGTTCAATTTGATTAAATAAAATAGAAAAATTGATATTTTGATTTGATTATTGATTTATTAATTTGTGTGATCCACTAAAATCAAACCAAACCGACAAATCGAAATTAAAATATTATTATTTTATATATTTATATATACATCTATTTTATATACTTCATATATTTATTTATATATTTATGTTACATATTTGTCCAAAGTTGGACTATATACTTCATGTGAATTAAAAATTTAAAATGTTGATTTATTTCTATTTTAATGTAATTTAGATCAAATTTAATTTAATTATGGATCACAATAAAAAAATAAAAAATAAAAATCAAATTGATCCATCTGTCTAAATCGAAGAACCGTTCAAATATTTAAAAAAAATATATGAATAAATCAAATCGATATAAAAACGAACTAAATATATTGATTGTATTTAGTCAAATATTTTATTTTAAAAATATTTTAAATCAAAACATTGATTTGATTTGAAAAAAATTATTTAAAATTAAATCTACCGGACCGTTCTCAATCCTACAATTGACAACCCTATTCACGGTCCAGATAGAGCAAACCAAAAAAACAATTAAACCGGAAGAATCCGGTTACCGGCCCGAAGCTTTCATCGGCGGTCATTTGATTTTGGCCTGAAAAATCCCAAACCTTAAACCCTAACTCCTCAAACTCCGCCAAAAGACGTCTCTCACGCCTTCACTTTCGGACCTCTTCTCCTCCTCCTTCCACCGCCGGCCGGCCCCCGCCGCGGCCCCGCTCCCCCGCGCCACGGGCCGAGATGGTGAGGTCATACCTGCGCTACGAGCCAGGCCTCGCCTTCGGCGTAATCGTCTCCGTGGACGCCAACATCTGTTATGATCCCTTGGGCAAGCACCTCCTCGCCCCCGCCCTCGACAACGTTGGCCTCTGGAACCTTAAGCAGGGCCTCTGCTCCAAGACCTTCTCCCCTTCCTCGCGTTCCTCCCACTCCCTCGCCGTCACGTCTATCGCCTCCTCCCCTTCCTCCTCATCGGTAAATACCAAATCTCTGTTAAAACCCCAAACCATTATCTCCTTCAATCAAAGTCTCACCTTTTTGTTGTGTGGCAGATAGCAAGCGGGCACGCCGATGGGAGCATAAGGCTGTGGGACTGTGAGAAGGGCACTTGCGAGGCCACCCTTAATGGCCACAAGTCGGCCGCCACCGCCCTCCGCTACAACCACCTCGGATCGCTCCTTGCCTCCGGGAGCAAGGACTGCGACATCATTCTGTGGGATGTTGTCGGCGAAGCTGGAGTTTTTCGCCTCCGTGGCCACCGGGATCAGGCACTTTCTTTCTCAAAATCTCTCCTTTTGATCGTTTGCAGCTTGTTCGTTTTTGGATTATGTCAAAATTGCTCCTTTTTTAGGTTACCGACGTTGCTTTCCTTGATGCCGGGAAGAAGCTGGTGAGCTGCTCGAAGGACAAGTTCATGAGGGTATGGGATCTTGAGATGCAGCACTGTATGCAGATAGTGAGTGGGCACCATAGTGAGATATGGTCTCTGGATATCGACCCAAAGGAGAGGTTTTTGGTTGCTGGGTCGGCGGACTTGGAGCTCCGGTTCTACCAGATAAAACATGATGCTGAGGAAATTGAGAATTCAAACAAGTGGGAAGTTTTGAAGCAGTTTGGGGAGATTCAACGGCAGAGCAAGGATAGGGTGGCAACAGTGAGATTTAACAAGTCTGGGAGTCTTCTTGCATGCCAAGTGGCGGGGAAGACAGTAGAGATATATCGAGTTCTGGATGACGCTGAAGCAGCTCGAAAGGCCAAAAGGAGGGCTCGCCGAAAGAAGGAAAAAATTTTGGCAAAAGCAACTGTGGAGGGGAGTGAGAATGGAATGGTGGTGGATCCTTTGTCAGGCCAGGAATTCCAGCGTCCAACAGTCATGGTCTCTGATGTCTTCAAACTTCTACAAATTTTAAGGGCAAGCAAGAAAATTTGCTCCATTGCTTTCTGTCCGAATGCTCCAGCTAAGGGTGGCCTTGCCGCTTTATCCTTGTCTCTGAACAATAACATGCTGGAGACTTACTTAGTTGATAGTAATGAGGTCTCAAAATTGCATTCGATTGAGCTTCAAGGACATCGTTCTGATATTAGAAGTGTTACACTTAGCTTGGACAATGACCTTTTGATGTCTTCCAGTCACAATGCTGTTAAGATATGGAATCCAAGCACTGGAGCATGCCTTCGCACTATTGAATCTGGATATGGGTTGTGTAGTTCCTTTGTCCCTGGGAACCGCTATGCGCTTGTTGGAACGAAGAGCGGAACGTTGGAAATTATTGATGTTGGTAGTGGTAGCCGCATTGAAGTGGTAGAAGCTCATGCTGGTTCCATAAGGTCGATTGTGCCGGTTCCAGATGAAAATGGTTCCATCACTGGGCGTGGTTTTGTTACAGGGAGTGCTGACCATGATGTCAAATTCTGGGAATATCAGCTCTTGCAGAGACCTGATCATGTAAGTTTTCTTTCGTTTACTGATGATCCTTCCCAACAAACTATCTCAAACCCTTACATTGGTGGGACAATTTCAAATCAAATAATACTTGTATCACTACCTTTGATGGCAATGGTTAGTCTTGTCGTTTCAAATTTTATTAGATTTTCCCATGATAATCAATATTATAGATATCTCATAGACCCTTAATAAATCACTGGAGAAGTGTCCAGTTCTCAGTAGTTTATCACCTTAAAGTTAAAAATTAAATATTTCAGAAACCCTTCTTGGATCAGGTATGCCTGGCCCTTTTTTTTGACGTCTGTAATTTGAGATTATTTTAAATTAATTTTATTTTGATATTTATTTCTGTACTTTTGATATTTTTTAAAAACCTTATGATAGGGTTTTCCCCAAACATTTTGATGGAAGGTCCTTTAAGATCTGCTAGGTTCTCCACTTATATTAGATGGTGTTTGTTGCTGGTTCTTTTGAGTGCTACTAAACACTTATGAAGGATTATCCTATCTCACCTGCCAATTTTCTTATGTAGCCAATTTTATGGGGCAGATGCATATTAAGTCTGATAACTTATGTGTTATTTGTGGATTCTTTCTGGCTAATTAGATGTTTCCACAGTTGTATCACTATCTAATCACTTCTTTGCTTCTTTTATGGTTGAAAATTATCATTATTATTTTTTTGTTTGGTTGTGAGTGTAATTTGCATAGGTGAGGGCAACACATTGTGTGTATATCTTGTATTCCACTGCTTGAGTGCTATTGTAGAATCTAATAGTGGAGTCCGTTTGTCAAGTATTACATTGGAGAAGTAACCTCTTGAAGGATGACAGTTTAAAAGCTGTTCTTTCCGGTCTGCCATGGTCGGTCTGTTAATTTTGCTGTCATAGTCAGACCATGGACATAGTCAGAAGGAAGACCTGTTTTTAGGCTATCCACCTCATAAATAAGCAGCAGATTGTGATGGAACTTGTAGAAAAGGAACTTAAAACTCTCTCTCTCTCTCTCTCTCTCTCTCTCTCTCTCTCTCTCTATATATATATATATATATATATATATATATATATATAGACACACACACACACATGCATACATACATACATGCATACAAATATATACATGCATACATACATATGCATGTATGTTTGTGTGTATAGATAGATAGATAGATAGAGATATAGTTATATAAGAAACATATAAAAGCAGGTCGCTGAAGATTAATAAGATTTAAGGGGCCAGCTCGCACTAGTACATTTCTGGTTTATTAGGCTCAAGGCCACTGCACAAGAATGCAGCTCCTTTAGGGAGGTGACCAGGGGAAACTTTGTGAAATATGCGAGCTTTAAATGATTTTATTAAATAGAAACAGGAAAGGACATAAATGAAATTCCTTTCTTAAACTACTATCTACCATATAGCATGTGCAGGCCTAAATTTTGTATCGTTATATGGATCTTGGAATTTGGACTTTATAATTTGCAATCATATATTGATCTTACAGTGAGTTCTATTATTGATCTATTGGGTCATGAGTTCCATCGGAACCTAATGGTGGATATGAACTTCATTCTTTTGGTGAACCTCAAGTTTTATTGGTTTTTCAGAGTATGGCATTAACCGTTGTATGCTGGGCAGAGGCATTATATTCTCTTCTTAATTACTTTGCATGTATTAGGTAAACATCCATATGACTTTCTGTAGGTTGACACATTATCAGATCTCTTATTTACTTATATGAATGAAGTTGTTATTTTGAAACCCTTGAATTCATTTAAGTTGGATTGTCAATCTTTTCAGGACTCTAAACAGCTGAGTGTGACGAATGTGAGAACGTTGAAAATGAATGATGATGTTCTTGCGGTCTCAATAAGTCCAAATGCTAAGTACATCGCTGTTTCTCTATTGGATTGCACAGTGAAGGTCATATATTAGCATGATTAATTTCTTTCTTATGCCAGTTCTTTATAAAATTTATTTAATAATCCCATATGGTACCAAATTGTCGTACTAGGAACAATTTTTTCCCATTTCCTGTATTCTGGTTTGTGGATTGTTGCATGTCATCTAAATTGAACTCTCTGCAAGATCCTTAACTTGAAAATGTCTAAAAGGACTGATATTTTTCTGGGGCCTTTAGATGTTCTATTTATTCAGTAAAACAAATGATTTTACATTTTGGCAAAGCATACTCGATACCTTTGGTTGTTTAGCTAAAGATGGTGGATGCAGTTGGAGTGGAAGGTATTTGGTTAGATCTTGTGCAGTTTAAGTCTGAAGAACTTCTATTAGAGACTGGCATCCAGTGATTGTCATGTTGTTTTGGCATCATAAGTCCAAGTCTAGTGCATGATATTTTCAAAAGAAATATTTGCAGGACATTTTTTTGGATGTTCAGTTGCTAGACCTAATAACGACTAAGTGGAGCAGCAAGTTTTTATAAAAAAATGTAGCTAAATCCGGATGTTATTTGTGGATGACATGGCAATTGAGAGTTAGAGTTATGTACTTTGCTTCAGTTTGTTCAGTATGGTATCATATCTTGAATATTCTTCTAAACGATGAAAACAAAGTTGCAGGAATGGCTTATGTGGCTCCTTTTCCCATAAGTTCCTAACTCTGTCATATGGAAGTTGCACTTGGTGTTAATTGCATATCTTGATCAAGTCCTCCACTCTAGACTTAATCCCATAAAACTTGAATAATGGTACCTGCACATGGAACACGTGTACTGATGTAAGAGTAGGGAAACAGAGTCCATAGAAATATTTAGGGTGAGGAAGCAGCTGGGAACTCATTGAACTATATTAAAATAGTAGAAACTTAGAATATTGTATTGCTTTTCTAGAGAAATTCATGACCTAGTTATTCAAAAAAAGCAATATACCAACAGATAGTGTGTTAATTGTGAAATTAAATAGATTAAAATAGTTACAACATTAAGATAAAAAATTTAATGTGTTGGAGATGGTGGTATGAAGAGAATGCTGGTCTGAGAGTGTGATGCAAGAGAGATTCCAAAATGGGCATAGCATTGCATTTAAAAGATTCCATCTGCTAAAAGTTCCATTGCATCTAGTTCATTTCTGTAAATTACTAATGAGATTTTGATTTCATTTTAATTCTGTTGACTGGATTTGCGGTTTGCCGGTGTTCTTAGTCCTGCGAGTCTTCCAATTCATTATTGCTCCCTCTGTTCACACCCCAAACCCTTTCTGAACATACTTTAAATGTCTGTTGAGAATGCAACAACTTTCTTTAGAATCCTTCCGAGGTTAATTGATTCTTATTTAATGAGTCTCTTTAAACCAGGAATTGAAGTTGTGTGTGCCACTGGCATGCCCGCCTTTTGTTTTCTGCTTTTAACAGACAGGGACTTTTTCCTTTTGTCTTTTTAATTATATAGAAATGTGAAAGCGATTTATGCTTTCGATATTTCAGTGGCTCAACTGCTAGATGTAGGATTTCAAATCGATTGGTGCATTTTTCTGACTAAATTTCTTATGCATGTCCAACTGACACAATTTTCGACAGGTCTTCTTTATGGACTCCTTGAAATTTTTCCTTTCCCTTTATGGCCACAAGCTGCCTGTGCTCTGCATGGATATTTCATCAGATGGAGATCTTATAGTTAGTGGTTCTGCAGACAAAAATTTGAAGATTTGGGGTTTGGATTTTGGTGACTGCCATAAATCTATTTTTGCTCATGCTGACAGGTGGCTTAAAATGTACATCAATACAAGTTGCTTTTTGTTATCAAAGATAATGCAGAACTGAAATGCAGTTGTGCCTGTTTTTGCAGTGTCATGGATGTGAAGTTTGTGCGAAATACTCATTATATGTTTAGTGTGGGGAAAGATCGCCTTGTCAAATATTGGGATGCTGATAAATTTGAGTTACTGTTAACTCTCGAGGGGCATCATGCCGAAGTTTGGTGCCTTGCAGTTAGTAATCATGGTGATTTCATCGTCACAGGATCTCATGATCGTTCAATTCGCCGCTGGGATCGTACTGAAGAACCATTTTTCATTGAGGTGTTGTTTATTTTATGCTTTTTTTTATTTTTTTGTTTGTGTGTATGTTTGTTCTATTGGAGATGAAGCCCTTTACAGATAATCATTATTATTGGACTAATGGAAGTTCTGTTGGAAAACTTACTGTTGTGCAGGAAGAAAGGGAGAAAAGGTTGGAGGAGATGTTTGAGTCTGACTTGGACAATTTAAATGAAAATAGTTATGCACCAAAAGAATTGATTCCAGAGGAGGGATCTGTTGCTGTGCCAGGAAAGAAGACTCAAGAAACTCTCACTGCAACTGACATGATTATTGATGCCTTAGACACAGCTGAGGCAGAAATAAAGCGAATTGATCAACATAAGGTACAATTTGTATACCTTGCTATGCAAATATAATTCTGAACTTTGCTGTTGTTCTTTGTCATCTAGTTAATAAGAACATAATTTGTGCTAAATGTGGTATAGGTGTGAAATATTCTGAAAATATAGATATGATGGGCAAAATCATCAGGTTCTCAACATAAAGTGAAATTTAGCAGATCAACTATTTCTATTGGGGTAAAGAAGGTGCAAACCAATCTACAAAGTTAAAAATAAATTGCAGTCATTGAAGAGGGAAAATAAATTAAACATTTTTTTGATATCTTTCAAATGAAATGATTGATCTGTCTTAGGTGGGGACATACATGAAGTATCATGAATGCCATCATCTGTCTCATTTCTTAATCCTTATGTTATTCATTGAGATGGAGAACCCCCATTCTTTAAGTATTTGTTCCTATGTCAAAAAGAAAATCCAAGCATTGAGATGGAGTATGTCAATTGCCATGTAACCCATTCATTTAGATGAACAATAAATCTCATTTGCTCTTAGTTATTTTGGGAACCTAGTGGGTTTCCATGTGTTTTGATAAATAGTTGGCATAAAGGATGAAGAGCAATATTATGAAGTTAAAGCATGTTTATTATTTTATTCATTTGAAATGATTTCTTGTTGCTTATACGTCATTAACAATCAACATATAGGGAAGAGTAGTTTCATTCTGTGAAGCTTAAGATAATTAAGTGTTTGGATCTTGGCAGAGAGATGGGTAAGGTGTATGATATATTGTATCGTGACTTAGGTACCTAAATTTTGGTCAATTAATTTTGCAATGATCTCTTATAATTTGAGTTTCATTGCCCCTCCAGTGCATGGTAATCAAAAAATAGATTGTTGTAAAAGAGGAAGATGGTGGTTGAAGGGTCTAAACAAATAGAGTTTACTGGTTACTCATCTTTAACATGCTGGTAACACTACTTTTGAAGACAAACTTGCTAACATGATATACAAACATATTTTGTTTACAGTTTTTATTTATATTCATAAGTTGCTATGCTCTCATGTACTTATATTATAATCAAGTGACAATACCACTTCATCACAGCAGGTTGACATTTCTTTTTGGATTATCTATACCTCATCTGGGATACTTTCAGATTTTGTTAATATGTAGCCCAGGTCTATAATGCATCCACCCAAATACAAGAGAATTTTGATTCAGATTCTTGGCAATGTTTTGCTCTTTAAAATTTTCAGGAGGACAAGAAAAAAGGAAAAGCAGGTGAATTCCAACCAAATATTATGATGCGTGGGCTTCCACCATCTGATTATGTTCTCCATGCACTTTCCAATGTTAACACCAATGATCTGGAGCAGACCCTGCTGGTATGTTTATGATTTATTTGTTCACTGCATTTTTTTTCTTGCACCATATACCATGTAGATGGTTTGCAAACTGTTGATTAAGCAGTCTTTACTAATAAGCTGCTTCCATGTTTATCATATTGCATCATGTTATAGTACTGTGTGTTCTCAACCATTTTTTTTAATTAAGTATCCTGTTTGGTATTGTCATTTCTCTAGGAAAAAAAAATGATAAGTTTTGTAAGTCGTGGCATGAAAGATTTGACTGAAGTCTTTACATTACAATGTTGTCCTGTTAGAACATTCAAACATTGTTACCAGAAAACTTTCTTTGAGGCCAAACTCCATATACGCATTTTTTTCTAGAACTAAAATTAATGTTTGTATGCAAATCACATGCACATATGTTTTTATATACCAGTTAATTCAAAGCGGATAATGATATCAAAGAAGCATCAATTTGAATGTCATGAATTTAATCTGTATGATAGTTTCTGCAATAACCTTCATGTGATCAAATCATAGAATAACTATTTGCATGCTGGATTGAATTTTCTGCTGTTGGGGAAAAATTGCGGTTACATGTTTGCAAATATTATTTCTTGATCCTTCTAGCCTCATAGAAGCTTTTTAGTTGTTGTGGTGGCTTCTCTACTTGCTGATTTGTCATTGAGACTTGATCGTACATTCAATTCACTGCAAGCATTTTCTTTTGCAGTCATTGCCATTCTCAGATGCTTTGAAGCTTATGTCTTACTTGAAGGAATGGGCCCTTATTCCTGACAAGGTAATGCCCATGTTCTGTGCTGTGTTATTGGGCTTGCAGTCTATCTGATTTTTCTTCTTTTTTTTTTTTTTCCTTTTTTTCCCTGTGTTTCTAAAATACTGCATTGATTTTCCCTGTTTTATATATTCTGATTCTATGAATGCTTGTCTTTTTTTCCGATATTAATTACTATCTTTCTTCTTCCTCTTTCATGTTGAGTTGTTTGAAAGTACAGTATGTATTTGTTCTGAATCTAGTTGTGACTATGCAATATATTCCTTAAACTCATCAAGCAACTCTGCCATATCGATGAATAAAGATTGAAAGTACTCAGAGGCTGCCCTTCATGCCCTCCTGATTAATAATCGTGGAGGGGATGTTCCATGTCAGATTTGTTACATTATCATTCCCTGGAAATTGAACGAAGAATAAGCAAGATTTATCAGTCTGCCTTGCTGGTCAATGATCACATTCACCGATTTTATGGCCCAAATGCTGCCAGCTACAACTTCTCCTTTGCCATCCTAAATTGTGAAACCGCCATAAAGGTTATTTTTGTGGTTACCCCAAAAGTTATGTACAGGTCCATTACTCAGCCCTCATGATTAAAATGAACTAACCTAGATGACAACTAGCATGCATGTGTGCCTACATGGACCTTCCTGTTCACCCACCCCTACCATGTCCGTGTGGCGGTATTGGGAAATTGTTGTTTGGAAAAATGTCGACTTCCAAAGATGTTTAAGGTGGTAGTTCTCCTTTATAAGAAATTACAACTTATGAGAAATTATTAGGTGGGTTTTATCTTGAGGAAGGTTTCAGATGATGTATATATGAGTTATAATTCACTAGTGATTGATTAAATGAAATAACATTGATCAAGCTTTCTTGAAAAAAGAAGAAATTGCATCGCTTGAGGGTTTGTTTATAAAAATGCTAGTCGTAAATCAGATTTTGCTTTCTGATCCATACAATGTCGCTGCACCATAGACTTACCTGGTTATATCTGCTTGCAGGTTGAGCTTGTTTGCAGGGTTACCACGGTGCTGCTGCAAACGCATCATAACCAGTTAACTGCTACACCATCTGCCAGACCCATGTTGACAGTGCTCAAGGATATTCTTCATGGACGAGTCAAGGTAATTGATTTGTTATCATGACTTTCTAACAACGACTAACAATTTCCTGATATGAATTCGTGCCATACCCAACCTATTTTCTCATGGGAAACCTTATAAAGTTATCTACAATAAAGCATTACTAATTAGGTTAGAGTGATACTGCATGGATGTCAGCCTTTTTTTCCCAAAAAAAAAAAAAAAAGAAAGAAAAAAATTCTACAAATACTAAGTTGTTGCTAGTGGAGTGAATGGCAGCATGGCTAACAAATCTGTAAAATATCAGACAAGAGTATAATGTTTCATTCTGATTTTTCAGGAATGCAAAGACACGATTGGTTTCAATCTTGCTGCAATGGATCATCTCAAGGTGAATACTGCTTGGACTTCCCATTAACAGCACTTACAGACTTCTATCTTTGAACACAAAAACCAGTCAACCTAAATGATGTTTTTGCGTGGTCTTGTAGGAACTAATGTCAATGAAATCTGATGCCCCTTTCCGAGATGCCAAGGCAAAGCTTATGGAAATCCGAACGCAGCTGTCCAAGCGTCAAGATAGGTCTGAGGGCAGGGAGAAAAGAAAAAGGAAGAAACAAAAGTCATCCAGTGAGACACGTGCGGGGGCCTGATCCATTCAAGATTTGTTTTATCACCTCTTCTCTTTTCCTGCATAATTATGTATTATGTTAGTGTATTCCATTTGCTCAGGAATGGGCATATAAAATTTTGACCTATCCATGTAAGTGTAGCTGTTGATGCTAATTCTTTGGTCACGCAAGAATTACCACCATTCGTCGAAACTAATGCCCATGCAATTCTAGTGATTGTTGTAATGTGAAAATTAATGTATATGAACAATCCTATGAAAACGATCAGGACAATCACGAGACATCAAATCTTGAAAACTCAAAACAACCATTTCCAGAATAGTTACAAATAACTTCGATACTATTACATGCACGAGGAACTCCAGTTTATTTGATTGCTTTCCTTTTCCTTATCCTCGTACTAGAATGACATCTCTTCATAAGAATATCTGATGGGTTTGTTTTTCTTCATGGTACTATTATTACCTCTTCTGCTTGCAGATGGCACCTTGGATGGTATAAAACTAATGGATAAAAAAAAAATTTAAAAAAATTCATGTCGTTCTCAAAGTGGGGGCCATTGTTTGGAAATGCACATCTCAACCCACTCTTGTCCCTGGCTGCCTCTCTTTTTTTATTTCCCTATTTTCCCTGTGTATTTCATAGGTCTTTGTTTCATCTATGGCATGGGTTTTCTTGTATGATTCGGTATCCTTGTCCTTGTTTCATCTATTTGCAGCCTGCTTGCATCACCTTATACTTTGAACGTCTGAGGTTTTGACTTTGTAACCTTAACCCCAAAGTAAAACCTCTTTTTTCTTTTCATTTTTGCGATCTTTTTCTTTTCCCAAATTTGATATGATCTAACTCACAGTCCTTAAAGCTAATAAACCTTCTGATATATGCTTATGTAGTGCCACTCGAGTAATAGGTTATCTTTTATATAGTTACATAATCTAAGACAAAGGATTTCAAGTGCCACGTTTGGTCGATGGTTTCTTTTCACTAACCTTATCCAGCATTCATTTACAAAATTTGATAAAATTTGCTCTTCCTTCTGGAACTGAATCTGTACTCAAGCACATAGATATCAACATTTGTGATTAGACTAGAACTAAGATGAACTGGACATACAAGCAGACGATGGTTGATTAACTACTTGCATGATAAGGATGATCTTTTCCAATGCAATTTATGATGTGTTGGGAAATATCCATCCCTTCAAATGTTGCTTATCATGGGTGTAATTTGTTCCATTTCTTAAGGAGTGAAACCAACACTTCTTATTAAAAAAAATATGGATGGCAGTGAAATTAACATAATTGAAACATCAACATTAGGTGAAATGAAAAGAAAGTTGCTACTCTTATCAGTGATGTGCCAGGACACGAATTTGCGTAGTACTTCCTTGATGCATACAGATTCATGAAGCACTTCATTTATACATATTTGAGTACACCAGGGACAACGAAGTGATGAAAATAAAGGAAGTGTCAAGTTTCTCTCATACATAATTCACTATACCTGGGACAACCAAGTCATAGAAACAGATGAAAGGAAAGAGTAAGATTCTGTCTTTTGGTTTCCAAAAAAATCAAAAAAAAAAAAAAAAAAAATCAAAAACACCTCGTAAGGTTTATAAACATAAAGGTAAAAGCAGGTCTGAAACTATGTGAAGAGCTCTTATTTGTTATCCTCCGAGATCACCTCATCCCATCCTTCCTCCAAACAAGCTTCTCTTCAATTTGGTCATGTTCCTGGCAAAAGCTACATAAATCATGTCACACATACCGTCCACGAATCGAAAATAAGCAATTCTCCACAACCTATTGAGCACTAACACACCAAAGACCGTCCAAAATCCAGCAGCAAAACCGGTTCCGGCACCTAGACCATACCACAGAATTCCACTCTCTCCTTCATCATCAGCAAAAGATTTTGGACCTTGATTTTTATCATCAACATGGCAATTTACAGGCAGAGGGAACCCACAGAGGTCATGATTTCCGACAAAAACTGATGGATCGTTGAATGTCTGCAGCTGTCCACCAGAGGGAATTCTTCCAGACAGGTTGTTATATGACAAGTTCAAATGGCTCAAAAAGTTTAAACCAGACAAACCTGATGGAATAGGACCTGAAAGCTCATTTCTTGATAAATCCAATGACTCCAAGGATCGCAGTTCACCGATCCTCTCAGGGATCTCTCCAGTAAGACTATTTCCAGATAGATTCAGATTTCGCAACCCGACGAGATCCATTAATTCCTCTGGTATCTGTCCTGATAAATTATTGTCCGAGAGATCTATGGATGTCAAAAGTGAAAGCAACTTCCCATAATCAAGATCTCTTCCCTTCATCACCACTTGCATGATGACCATTGGGGTCCTCCAAAAGTTGACATAAGATTCGCCAGCCCTTCGACGGACAACCTTCATTCCAGTGAAATTCTTAAAGCTTGCTGGTATAATTCCAGATAATTTATTGTTTGACAGGTCGAGGAAATGCAGAAGACTAAGTTGAGATAACTTCAGGGGTATATCGCCAGCGAACATATTTGATCTCAAGCTGAGGATCAACAGACGTGATAAACTTTCACCAATCCAAGTTGGTAGGTTTCCGCTCAATTTATTTTGTTCAAGATTCAAAAGAACCAATTCCTTACAACCCTTCAAGGAGACTGGGAGTTCTCCACCCAGACTGTTATGGCTCAAGTCCAACACATTAAGCAATGCTAGTGAACCAATGGAGCTTGGAACAACTCCAGACAAGTTGTTGTTGGCTAAGCTCAAAAATTGCATTCTGACCGAATTCTCCCAACAATCTGGGATCTCTCCAGATAGGTGATTGTTTGACAGCACCAGAAACCTCAGAAACCTCATATTACACAAAGAGTAGGGGATACCACCATGCAAGTTGCTTGCAGAGAGAGAAAGAAAGGTCAAATATGGTAATGCCTTGCCAATGGCAGAAGGAATTGTTCCTGAAAGTGAGTTATTTGATAAATCCAGAGTTATAAGGTTTGGAGAGAAGATAGGTATTGGACCCTCCAAGCGATTGGAACTTAAATTAAGACTTACAGGTCCATACTTGCCAACTTTTAGTATTCTGGGCATCTCGCCGCTGATTCGATTGAGTGATAGCTCTGCAACATTCAGATGAGAAAGTACTTCCGAAAAAAACCAGTCTGGCATGGTACCTGCCAGTCCAGTGTTCGTCATATCGAGGATAAAAGCATTCACCTGTGTTCGGATCCATGCCGGAAATTGTGGACCAAGTCGGCAAGAAGATAAGTGAATCACCCTAAGTTGGAACGGTGGAATCCAATCAGAGCTCACATGTAAAGCTAAGGAACTTTCAGTCAGTTCCAGATAGTTCAGACTAGTGAGATTAGTGAAATGTGCTTCAGACATGACAGTTTTCAGAGGATTGAAGCTAAGATCCAAATATTCTAGCTTTGAAAGTTGTCCAATGCTTTCTGAAACTGTTCCATTGAGTCCATTTTGTGCGAGATAAAGGTTTTGTAATGATGACATTCTTCCTATAGATGCAGGAATGGAACCATAAAGGTTGTTAGAGGAAAGATCAAGAGTTTTGAGATTCTTAAGGTTCCCTAACCAATCTGGTAAAGGCTCGAAAAATCCATTGGCTTCTAAAGAGAATTCCTCCAGGCTATTTCTAATACAACCATCAAGGACTTCCCCAAACTCGGCCAGGTTATCGCTAGACAATGAAGCAGACAGGTATAATGTATGCAAATTGCAGAGTCTACCAAGTGATCTTGGCATTCGACCCACAAAGTAAACATTGTAAGACAGGTCAAGGTACTCGAGAGAGGTCAGATTCCCGATGTCAACTGGGACAACACCCCTAAGTTCGCTTGCTCGGAGATCAAGATGTTTAAGACTTGTTATATGAAACAAATAATCTGGTATTCTGCTAGAATTGAAAGTGTTATCAGAAAGATCAAGAACAGAGAGATTAGTGAAGTTGGTTTGTGGAAGATTTTGCGGAAAATCATGCAATTGACATGAAGACAAATGTATCTCAGTGATGGAGGGGAGCATGTTGAGAACTTGCAACCAACTAGTCACACTGATTAGGTTCACACCACCCATATTAAGGTATCTCAAAGAAGAGAGACTGGAAATCCATTGAACATCCTTAGCATAGAGTGTGGGAGCAAGGGAATACAAGTCAAGGTGGTGAAGGTTAGAGAGGTTTCCAAGCTCAGGTGGTATGATACCTGCGAAACTGGCTCGAGAGAAGTTTATGTATGTCAACTCCTTTAATGAACCGATGAATTTAGGAATGGTGGCACCTACAAAATAATTGAGGCTGAGGTCCAAGTAGCTCAAGTGTTCAAGGCCAAGCAAGGATGGATTGATCTCACCACTGAGAGAGCCACTGTAGTCGGGCGAGCCATCATAGTTGAGAGGCTGTGGATTATGGAGGTCTAATTGGACGACATGCCCTGTTGTGTTGCTGCAGTGTACTCCTCTCCATTGGCAGCAGTCGTCGCCGACCCATGAAGCAAGCTTGTTGGTAGGATCTTTAATGCCGGCTTTGAAGCCGAGAAGGGCATCTCGCTCTTGTTGCAAGCAATGTGCTGTTGAAATAAAGGGTTGGGTGCAGAGAAGAGAAAGCAGTAGTGCAACATGAAGAGGTATGGAAGCCATGCTATTAGGAGTTCTCTGACACTAAATCTGTTGCATGCTAATGAGGTTTCAGGTCATATATTGAAGAATGAAACAGAAACAAAGATTGTTCTTGCATCCACCTGGTGAAGTGTTTTACTAGGAAAGTAGGATGCTGGATGAAAGCTAAGTTAATTAGGACCTGGCCAAAGTCAAGTCGTGGCAGTTAGATTTCGCACGTAATCATATCGGCATATGAAGATAAAAAAGATGTTTTTCATAATCACTTACTGTCACATACGTTATAAAAACCATGGCAGAAATGCAGGGGATAAAGGTTTACAAAGCTGGATAACAAATACATCTGATGGGAATAGGTATGGGTGGAACAGTATCAACTGTAAATGGAGGACCGGATTCATGATAGGATATTAAGAAAATAAAACTAAAATATTTGATGCAAGCTCATGGGGATTAGATTCTAAGGGAATTTTATGTACTAAACAAGATGAAATAGCTACTTCTTGAACCACATACAATACTTACTACTGTTAACATTTAGGATTCAGAACATCAAGAAAAAATTAGCAAAGAAAACCATGATTTCAATGTTGCTGTTTTGTCAGATAGAGACTACAACTAGGTGAAAAAAAAATTAGAAAAAGGCTGAACGAATGTGTCTCAGTAGAAAATAGTTTAGTAGAAAACAAGTGTGTAATACTACGTGTGTGGACTTTCCACAATCGACAATAAATGAGCCAGGTCAATGTACAGCACCACTAGGCAAACAAATACGAGCAATGGGAGACAAAGTCAATGAACCTAAATTCAAAAGGCACAGAAACAATAACCATGGGAGGATGGACGTGAACATCAGCTTTATGGAGGAACGTACTTCTAGTAGAACATGGGGCAGATTCATGCTTGCAACAGTATAATATGCTCTTTTAGGTCCTCTTGAGATTTCAGAATCTTTCGGAGGAATAGAAATATTATCTTAGTAGCTTTGACAAAACAAAAGTAGTTCTCACTCAAAAGCGTTTCATCAATCAAGTTTGAGAAAGCAAATTTTAACTACCTATTTCAAGCATATCTAAACAATGTTAATAAAGCTTGAAAATAAATTATCCAAAAACCATCGGTTCTGAGCAGCAAAGAGCAACCTCAGAGAAAACCCCCAAAGTTCTCCGATCCTCTTATCAAAATGTTACCGTCCATATAATACTTCGAGAAAGCCTCCTTCATAGAAGCCATATCTTGCATACTTATCACCACACTCTTTATTTTGAATTTATGATCCGAGTTGAAGTGAAGCAAATCATTTCATACGTTGAACTAGTCGAACAACATTGTCATAAATTACCTCATCATGAGGTTGGAAGCATGCTATAACCCGACATCTTATATACAAATTTTTTTAAGGCCGAAAACTCTACAGACCTTTATAAAGCATAAATACAACACACAAACAATGGTATTCTGCGAGTGCTATGCAATTATGTGAGTGATGGATAAACATACACACATTGTGAGTGATAGATATACATACATGCATGCATATATTAGGCATGTGAAATATATATTTGAGGAAAGAGAAAAGGAAAAGTGAGTGATAGAGTGCAATTTTTTTTTTTTTTTGGTAACAATAGAGTACAATATATTTAGTAATCAAGTGTAACATTCTAATCCAATATGTTTGAAATTGGATATGTGGTGCGGACACCAGAGCCATAAAATATCGACAATATGATTTAAGTTCGATTTGGATCGAAGAAGTCTCATTAGATTGATTCTACTTCAGTTATTTATTTTCAGTCAATAAATTTTTAATGCATTTAGCTTTGGGTCCATAGAGTCATACTTGGATTTGTCCACGTCACCTTTGGAGCCACCACTCTCCACATGTCAAGAGAAGAAATATGCATGCCAGCATGTGCCGTGCTAATGCCAAGTTGTGTCAAGCATCAAGCACCCACATGGAGTTCCATTTCTTCCTTAGAATTCCTTAAGAGTTCTTGACTACTTACTTATTTTGTTGAAGGCTGATTTCTTTCCCATGGTAGATTATAATGCTTTACTTTTTTGTGGATGGTTGATTTCTTTCTTGTAAAAGATAAGAGATTCCTAAACAAACAGGACCCTTAGAGTCCTATATAAATCCTTGTATCTTTCATGAAGAAGACAATGAATGATTTTACAAACTTCACAAATACTTGTGTCAATCGCTCCGAGAGGGAGAAGGTGTGAGACCCAAAATCGCCCCACAAGGGGAGGGTGTGAGGCCCACTTTCTATCCTACTCTTACTTAAGATCCAGTGTTCCTGCGACTCTGATCGACTCCACCATCTACCCACGCAAGCCTATTCCGTCAAGAGAAGATCTGTCTCCTCCAGAATTTTCATCTGTCGTGCTGGGAGAAGGAGTGATTTCTTATTCTACAAATCATATGCTGTCAAGGACCTTCGTTCCTTAACAGTTGATCTTTGATTTTTTTTTAATCCGATGTTGGTAAAGATCTAGTTCTTTATCGATGGATCTGTTTGGTTAAAAGATTAAGAGCCCTAATCAGAGTAGTTTCTTAACTACTACGATCCGAATTCTTATCATCTTCTTAGATTTTCTCACAGATTTAATGTTTTATTTTCTCTCGTTCCATTCTTATTTCTTTTTGCATTTACTCATGAGCATGTTTAATTTCTGCTATCTGTTTATGAAATTCTCTATTACTAGTTATTTACTGATCTCTCGAATGGCATTCATCTGTATCATTTAGATTGATCTCGCTTTAGTCTCGTATCAATCAATCACGCCTCCTGAGCAGAGTATAGGCAACTATACTATCTGTCCTGGGAATAATGAGCCCCTGGCTGGACGTGATTTGTTGTTGATGAACAGAAGAGAGCTTGATCATTAGGATTGATTTCTTTTTCTCTCTTCTTTAGGGTTGTCCCGCATTAATTTGGTATCAGAGTCGGTTGATTAGGGTTTAGTTTAAATTCAGCAATTTAAATTTTC
This sequence comes from Elaeis guineensis, assembly GCF_000442705.2. NCBI lineage: Eukaryota > Viridiplantae > Streptophyta > Magnoliopsida > Arecales > Arecaceae > Elaeis > Elaeis guineensis. Next base: position 34,477,559 of record NC_025996.2, read on the forward strand.
GTAAGTTAAATTTTCGCACTCTAAATTTCGTACTTTACTTTCAAGCATTTTAATTTTTATTGCACCTTATTTCTGCATCTTAGAGTTTCATGACCACTAGATCAGGTACCTGGTACCAACATTCTACTTTCCCACCCAACACCAATATGGATCCCAATATAGCAGCCATCATTAATATTCTGATTGAAAAGTTTGATGACATAAAAAATTTTATGAAAGCCATGGATGAAAGAATAGTGGTATTAGAAGAAGCTAGGCAGAAACAACCTGAACCTGTCTCCCCGACTACCTATAGGACAAAGAGGTAGGAATCTAGAACTTGATCGACCTATAGGGGCACGCCCGCACCATAACCAGTTCGATCAAGATGAGCATATTCTTAGGAATGTAAAAGTCGAAGCCTCAAGTTTTGATGGTTGTCTAGATCTGAGAGAGTACCTAGATTGAAAATCAGGTATGGACCATTGTTTTGGATGGTATGAAATATCTGAAGCAAGGAGAGTTAGGTTTGCTAGGATGAAATTGGTGAGGCAAGCCCGACTTTATTGGGAAAGTGTTGAGCGTCTTCTCAATCAGAAAAGACAAGATCCGATAGAAACCTGGGATGAGATGAAAGAAAAACTCAGAGAGAAGTACCTCCCCACCTCTTACCAACAAAGACTTTTAGATCAATGGCAGAGGCTTACTCAAGGGAATAGATCAGTCACCGAGTATATCACGAGATTTGATGAATACCTCATGAGATGTGGAGTAGCCGAAGATAGGGTTGTTACCTTATCTAGATTTAGAGCTGGATTACGAGAGGATATTCAGCAGGAGCTCTTTCTGCGAGAGGTAACCATGTTGGAACAAGCTTATCAACTTGCCTTAGACTTTGAGAGATTTTCTAGATATTCGACTCTCCGTCGAGCTGAACCCAGTCGAATAACTCCTTCTGGATCGAGACCTAATATTAATCAAACTCCTAGTAACGGACCTCCACTTACAAATCCTATTGGGAGAAAAAAAGATAAAGGAAAAGGAACTATAGGAGAGTTATCAAAAGGAAGTAGTTCTCGATCTCATTGCTTCAAGTGCCATGGTTACGGTCACTTTGCTGCACAATGCCCCAACCGATCATTATTCGTAGAAGAATTAGAAGGAGAAACTCTAGAAAATATTGAGGAGAAAGTTTATGAAGCTGATCCAGATTTAGCCGAGAAATTTGAGAGTACTGAGGACATCCTAGGTTATGCCACACCTGAGTCAGACCTTAGGCTTGGAGTCGTTAGGTATGTCCTAGCACAAACTAAGGAAAGTGAAGACTGGCGTAGGACCCTATCTTCCATACCTTCATAAAATTTGACGATAAAATTTGTAAGGTGATCATTGATAGTGGTAGCTGTATCAACGCCATCTCCACCGATACGGTTAAGCGATTAGGATTAACTCCTGTAAATCATCCCAATCCATACCGTGTGTCTTGGATTGATTTCTCCTCTATTCTCATCAAATTTAAATGCCGTGTGCCCATCCAGCTTCATTCCTATCAGGATCATGGTGGTGTGATGTCTTACCCATGGAAGTCGGAAGTATCATATTAGGTCGGCCTTAGCTATTCGATAATGATGTTACGATTTATGGCCGTACCAACTCCTGTAGCTTTACTCATCAGGGTAAGAAGATCACGATTAATCCTTCCCCACCTAAGGCTACTAATAGAAAGATAGGTTATGGACCAAAAGAAAATCTCAAGAAGAAAAGCCTCAATCTGATAGGTGCTAAAGAATTAGAGACGACCATAAGTGAAGGATCACCAGTTTGGATGCTTGTTGCTAGAGAAGTTCGTGAGGATTCTAAGGTGGATTATCCTAAGAAAGTAGTTAGCCTTCTTAGTGAGTTTCTTGATGTCTTTCTTGAGGATCTTCCAGATTACTTACCGCCTATGAGAAACATTCAACATGTCATTGATTTAGTTCCTGGATCTACCCTACCCAACTTGCCCCACTATAGGTTGAATCCTAATGAGCATGCCGAGCTACAAAGAGAAGTTGGAGAGCTGATAAAAAAAAGATTTGTGAGGGAGAGTTTGAGTCCTTGCGCAGTTCCTGCACTACTGACTCCAAAGAAGAATGATACATGGAGGATGTACATAGATAGCCGTGCCATTAACAAGATCACCATTAAGTACCACTTTCCCATCCTTAGGTTAGATGATATGTTAGATATGATGGTCGGATCCACTATCATTTCTAAGATCGATCTTAAGAGTGGTTACCATCAAGTAAGGATTAGACCGGGAGATGAGTGAAAAACTGCTTTCAAGATAAAAAATGGTTTATATGAGTGGATGGTGATACCATTTGGATTATCTAATGCCCTTAGTACCTTCATGAGGTTGATAACCCAAGTACTACGACCATTTATAGGAGTATTTGTAGTCGTATATTTTGATGACATTTTGATCTATAGTCGAACTAGGGAAGACCATTTAGATCACATCCAAAGAGTGTGTCAAGTTCTTAAAACAGAAAGCTTGTATGCTAATCCTAAAAAGTATGCTTTTATGACAGACCATATCATCTTTTTAGGTTTTGTTGTTACCCCCAATGGTGTATCTGCTGATCCTAAAAAGATTAGAGCAATAGTTGAGTGGCCGGTGCCCAAGAGTGTGCATGACGTGCGGAGTTTTCATGGATTAGCAACCTTTTATCGTAGGTTCATCAAAGGGTTTAGCACCATAGTCGCTCCCATCACTGACTGCATTAGAAAGAAAAAATTTGAATGGACTAGGCAGCCAATAGAGCCTTTCTAGACATTAAGGACAAGATGACTCATGCCCCAATCTTACGTCTCCCTGATTTTTCTAAAGTTTTTTGAAGTAGCGTGCGATGCATCAGGAGTTGGGATTGGTGGTGTCCTTAGTCAAGAAGGTCATCCGGTAGCATACTTTAGCGAGAAACTTAACGATTCTAAACTCAAGTATTCTACCTATGATAAGGAGTTTTATGCAGTAATTCAAGCTTTAAGATATTGGATGCATTACCTACTACCGCAAAAATTTATTTTGTACTCTGACCATGAGGCCTTTAGATTCTGAATTCTCAAAAGAAATTGAATCATAGACACGATAGGTGGGTCGAGTTTTTGCAAGCCTATATTTTTATTTTGAAAACCGTGCAGGTGTAGAAATCATGCTGCTGGTGCCCTGAGTCGTCGTCATACTTTGCTGTCCACCGTTAGTATAGAAGTTATTGGTTTGGATAAGGTTAAAGAAAATTATGAGGAGTGTCCAGATTTTGGTGACATACTTATCGCTTTACGTAAGGGGCCATCTAGAGAATGTAGTGAATATACCCTTCAGGATGGTTACCTATTTAGAGAAACTAGGTTGTGTATCCCCGTACATCTTTAAGAGATTTTTTAGTTTGGAAATTATATGCTGGAGATTAGCTGGACATTTTGGTAGGAATAAAACTATAGAGTTGGTAGAAGCCCAGTTCTTTTGGCCAAGCTTGAAAAGAGATGTCGCCCGAATTGTTGCCCAATGTAGAACATGTGCCATGGCCAAGCAGAGAAAATAAAACACCGGCTTATATACACCCTTACCTATATCAGACTGTCCTTGGCAAGATGTTAGTATGGATTTTGTTTTGGGATTACCTAGGACAGTTAGAAAGCATAATTCTATTCTAGTGGTTGTAGATAGATTTTCAAAAATGGCCCATTTCTTACCCTGTTGCCAAACGTCTGATGCGTCGAAAGTTGCAAGGATATACTTTGATGAGATTGTTAGACTACATGGATTGCCTAAAATTATTGTTTCTGATAGGGATGTTAGATTTATGAGCTACTTTTGAAAATCCAATGGCACCTTTTAGGTACAAAACTAAAGTTTTCTTCTGCCTATCATCCGCAAATAGACGGTCAGACCGAAGTGGTTAATAGGAGTCTTAAAAATCTTTTGCGTTGCTTGATTGGGGAACATATGGGTAACTGAAATCTTTTGCTGCCCCGAGCCGAATTTGCATATAATAGCTCTGTTAATAGGTCCATTGGCATGAGTCCTTTTGAAATAGTTCATGGATATCAACCTAGAAAATCAATAGACCTCATCCCACTACCCATGCATGCTAGGATTTCCGAATCTGCAGAGTCATTTGCACAGCATGTCAAGAGCCTGCATAAAGAGATTAGTAAAAAAATTAGTATGAGCAATAAAGTTATAAACAGAATGCAGATTCTCATCGACGTGTTCAAGAGTTTGCAGAGGGAGACTATGTGATGGTTCGATTGAGGCCTGAACGGTTTTCCTCCAGAACCGTGAAGAAGTTACATGCCGAGAAGCAGGTCCGTTTAAGATCATAAAGAAAATCAGATCAAATGCGTATGTTGTGGACCGACCTTCTGATTTTGGATTAGCTCTACTTTTAACATTACAGATCTTGTCGCCTATAAAAAACTAACTCGGATACCTAGTGAGCCATTGAGCCTGAACCAACCTTGAGAGTGAATCTATCCCTGAGTGTCCACCAACCAAAATGTCAGCAAAACACGATCAGATTGAGAGAATTTTGGATGAGCAGATCCTTTCCATCCGGAGTCGAGGCTATCAGCGGTATCTGGTCAGATGGCAAGGTCGACCTGAGTCTGAAGATATCTGGATCACTCGAGAAGAGCTGCAATGCATTGATCCCGATCTACTTGAGCGTCATCAGAGCGGAATCGACCCACACTCGACAGGGTCGAGTTTTTTCCACCTCGGGAGAATTGGTGCGGACACCAGAGCCATCAAAAATCGACAACATGATTTAAGTTCAATTTGGATTGAAGAAGCCTCATTAGATTGATTCTACTTCAGTTATTTATTTTTAGTCAATAAATTTTTAATGCATTTAGCTTTAGATCCATAGAGCCATACTTGGATTTGTCCACGTCACCTTTGGAGCCACCACTCTCCACATGCTAAGAGAAGAAATATGCATGCCAGCATGTGCCGTGCTCATGTCAAGTTGTGTCAAGCATCAAGCACCCACATGGAGTTCCATTTCTTCCTTAGAATTTCTTAAGAGTTCTTGGCTACTTACTTATTTTGTTGAAGGCTGATTTTTTTCCCATGATAGATTATAATGCTTTACTTTTTTATGGAGGGTTGATTTCTTCCTTGTAAAAGATAAGAGATTCCTAAACAAACAGGACCCTTAGAGTCCTATATAAATCCTTGTATCTTTCATGAAGAAGACAATGAATGATTTTACAAACTTCACAAATACTTGTGTCAATCGCTCCAAGAGGAAGAGAGTGTGAGACCCAAAATCGCCCCACAAGGGGAGGGTGTGAGGCTCACTTTCTATCCTACTCCTTCTACTTAAGATCCAGTGTTCCTGCGACTCTGATCGACTTCACCATCTACCCACGTAAGCCTATTCCGTCAAGAGAAGATCTGTCTCCTCCAAAATTTTCATCTGTCGTGCTGAGAGAAAGAGTGATTTCTTATTCTACAGATCATATCCTGTCAAGGACCTTCGTTCCTTAACAGTTGATCTTTGATTTTTTTTTAATCCGATATTGGTAAAGACCTAGTTCTTTATCGATGGATCTGTTTGGTTAAAAGATTAAGAGCCCTAATCAGAGTAGTTTCTTAACTACCACGATCTAGATTCTTATCATCTTCTTGGATTTTCTCACGGGTTTAATATTTATTTTCTCTCGTTCATTCTTATTTCTTTTTGCATTTACTCATGAGCATGTTTAATTTCTGCTATCTGTTTATGAAATTCTCTATTACTAGTTGTTTACTGATCTCTCGAATGGCATTCATCTGTATCACGCTTCCTGAGCAGAGTATAGGCAACTGTACTGTCTGTCCTAGGAATAATGAGCTCCTAGCTGGACGTGATTTGTTGTTGATGAATAGAAGAGAGCTTGATCATTAAGATTGATTTTTTTTTCTCTCTTCTTTAGGGTTGTCTCGCATCAACATGGAACCCCAAAAAAAATTGGAAGAGTGAGCGAGTATAATATGTTTGGTAGTCAAGTGTTCCATCTGACTGGGAAAGAAAGAAAGAGTGCAGGGTAGTTAATAATGAGAAAGTTGTTATAGGGTGATAACTTGTTTTTATAATCAATACAATTGGTATATGCTCAGCATAACAATAACAGACAAACTCAAGATGGAATATTTCTTGATTTTGAAACTGTGCGCGCATTGGTATATGCTCAGCATAACAATAACAGACAAAATCAAGATGGAATATTTCTTGATTTTGAAACTGTGTGTGCATGCATGCATACGAGGGGGAGGGGGCGCGGGGCTTTGCTCACGAACGAACCCAACCATGTTAATTTGAATTAGGAGTGGCAATCGGATCGGATGAAATATAAACAGATCGAGCGTAACAATAACAGGCAAAATCAAAATGGAATATTTCTTGATTTTGAAACTGTGCATACATGCATGCATACGAGCGGGTGGGGGGGCTTTGCTCACGAACGAACCCAACCATGTTAATTTGAATTAGGAGTGGCAATCGGATCGGATCAAATATAAACAGATCGAATTAGATATGGATTGACTCAAAAAACTTGAAATTCGGATCTGATCTATTTATTTAAACAGATCAGATTTTAAAATTCAAAACCGACCTACTTAACAAACAGATTATCCGATCCAATCTGTTTACTATCCATTTATAATAATTTATTAAAAAAATCAATCAGACCAACCAAACGCGATTAAAAGAAAAATAAAAACTTGAGAGGGCTCTGCCCTGTCGGATCTCCATCAGACTGCCCTCCTCCTGCTCTGTCCGACCGCTGCACTGTCAACTGTCTCCATCTCCGCCCAATCGCCACGCTGTCGACCGTCTCTAGCTCTGCTCGATCAAAAGCCCTTGCCTCCAGCACCGCCCGTGGTCTAATCGAAACCCTAGATGCATTCGGCTCCGCCCGCAGCCTAACCGAAAGCCCTTGCCTCCAGCTTCACCTACGGCCTAACCCTTAATGCACCCTCCTAACCCTAGATCCCTCCCCCCTCCTCTGTCGACTCCACCTTCTCCATTGTCTCCATCACTCTCTCACCCTTCTCGAATGATTCTTCCTCCACTACCACCTCCCCCTCGGGTTCCCTATCTCCTTCGCCTCCCCTTCCTCCATCGCGACTGCCGGTGTCCTCAAGCTAGCCTGATATCCGTACGGCCTACCCCATACAAAGCCCCCCATCGGCGAACCCTTAGAGGGGACAAGAAAACCCCAGAAGCCATGGTCTTGGCCTCCGTGGTCTTCGTCTCCGACAAGCCTCCGGCAGTGTGAAGAAGAAGAAAAGGGGAAGGCCGAGGGGAAGAGAAAAAAGGCATGGGGCTGTGGGATGGGAACAGAAAAATTAAGGGTAACGTGGCGTATTATCGACAGAATGTCAGTATTTCATGCGGACACGATCCAATTTCCTAGGCGTGAATGGGCGAATTCGAAAAAAAGGAGTGCACTCCATGCTGTAAAGACTTTAAACAGGTTATGTTATACGGGTTAAACGAGTCAGCTGTCTGAAATATGAATCAGATTCGATTATTAAACAAATCAACTCATTTACGATCCAAATCTGTTTAATTCAAATCTAAATCTATTTAAAATGGATCGAATGCAGGTCCAATTGACGGATTGGATCGATTTTTGTCGCTCCTAATTTGAACTAAAAATATAGCTTTCACCTGCAAATCCCCACTGCCCAATCCAACAAAAATTGTAAAAAAAAAAAAGAAAAAAAAAAAAGGAAAACAAAGAGAAGAAGAAACGAATAAAAACATGATTGGAAGCCGCGCAGGCTTTGACATGACGCAGAAGACAGAGTCCTCCCCCTTCACCAAAGCTGAAGAAGTAGTAAATTTTGCGACGCTTGATTTTTCTCCTAAAATTGACCACGCAATTCGCCCACCAAAGATGGGACGGTCCACCAATTCATGCGGTGTTGCAAAAACGATCAGGTTCCCATACCCGCAGCCATACGCGCTAGTGGAGGCCAAGTCAGACAGACATCAAATTGGATATTCGTCAAACTATTTCGGCGGCCAGAGTTTTACTTCTCCAAGTTATCAAGTGCACCAAAATATTACTTTATCAAACAAACGTAAACATCATGAATATCCAATCGAATCATGATTCCATATAGAGGTGCACCATGCATGTCATATATAAAATTAGACGGGGTTTCCGCGTGGACCCAAACCCAGCCGAATAAAATATTTCAAACACCGGCAGTTTTTTAATTACGATCGCAAGCATTTCCAGATTCAAATGTTACTGTAATGCCGTTGAGATTTTTCAAATTTATCCGGTCAGAAAAAAATAAATTTTTCCTTTTTTTTATTTTTATTGGTCCCACACTATAGCAGCTTTAATCTAGTTTGTTTGTACATCCTGAATCCAGAGGCCCATCCGATCTTTGCGACCTTGAAAGCAAATCCCAAACTTTCTTTTCAGTGTGCCGTGTAAAAAAAAAAAAAAAAAAAAAATATGAACTCCCGTGACATGCTCACCGCGGAGCAAGCGACACCGAGAAGTCCGCTGGAATCCTAACCTTCTCTTCCCAGGCCTCGGCCTCAATCAACTGCTTCGACAGCTTCCCCGCCACCCATATCATGTCCGGCCTCTTCCCCGCCTCCGCCTCCACGCACCTCAGCGCCACCCGGATCAGCTTCTCCGCGGCCTCCACCGGGAACGAGTCCCGTAACCTCCGGTCCACCCACCCCCTCACCCTCCTATACCTCTCCTCCTTCTCTTCCTTCTCCGCCGCCTCGATCGCCCTCCTCGCCGCCTCGATGATCGAAAACACCTCCAACCCCCCGCTCTCCCGGTCGTACCGGTAACGGACCGGCTCCTCCCCGGAGAGCAGCTCGAGGAGGACGACGCCGAAGGCGAACACATCGGACCTCCGCGAGATCCGCCCGCCAGCGATCACCTCCGGCGCGATGTACCCCCTCTTTCCCTCGATCCTCGTCGCGCGGGTCTCCGATCGCCGTCGAGGAGAGGCGCTCTCTATCTCCCAGGCATTCGTCTCCACGGCGTCGACCGAGACGTCCCCGGCGAGCTCCGCGGCGCCGAAGTGGCAGATCTTGGCGCGAAAGCCATGCTCGGTGACGATGACGGCGGAGCTCTTGATCCGGTCGTGGACGGTGCCGCGGAACCGCCCGCGCTCCGGCGGCGCCGGCGACTGCTGGCTGGTGCCGGCAGAATAGTGGTGGATGTACTCGAGCCCCTGGGCCAGGTCGGCCGCGACCTGGACGCGTGAGAGCCAGGAGGGGAGTGGGGAGAAGCTGGGGTTTCTAGGGTTTCTGAGGCAGTCGGCGAGGGTAGCACCAGGGACGTACTCGTAGACGAGGTAGATGTGGTCGCCAGCGAGGGAGGCGCCGAGGAGGCGGGCGACGGCCACGTGGTGGCTGCGGTAGAGGGCGGCGAGGTGGGCGGGGAGGGCGGCGGGGTCGTCGCGGAAGGGGCGGCAGACGACGGCGGCGTCGGCGCCGCGGAGGGAGCAGCGCCAGGCGGAGGAGGAGGAGGAGAGGGAAGGGGAGAGGAAGCTGTTGGTGGCGGCGAGGATCTCGGCGAAGGAGTAGAGGATAGGGCCCTTGTCGCGGATGGAGAGGCTCAGGCCGGCGAGGGAGGTGGAGGAGGAGGAGGTGGAGAAGAGAGCGGTGAGGTCACTAGTGGTGGAGTTGGTGGCGGCGGAGCTGGAGGCAGTGGGGACAGCGGCGGCAGCTGACGAGGCGGAGGAGGAGGATCGGAAGGCGCGGGGAGAGGACTTGGGTTTTTGTCTGGGTCGGGGATTGGGAGCCGACGCCATTACGTCCCTTCTATTCCGGCACATTATGGGATAAGGATGGGAATTAAGGTAGCATATCGGACAGGCTTTGTGTTTGTGTTTGTGTTTGTGTTTGGGTTTGGGGGAGGGGAAGGAGAGGCAGGAGAGGAGGCGTGGGGTTGGGGATATCCGCGGAATAACGGAACGTGTGGCGGCGAGGGTGGGTGCCGTATGGTGGGTGCCGTATGGGAACGTCTGTGAACGGCAGGAACTTTCCGCTGCCGAGCCGTTTCCCCAGCATTGCGCACCGGAGGCGAAATAAATTGATCCGATATATATATAATCTCAAATTCTTCTTTTATACTTGCATTTACATGGGATGAAAATAAGTACTTTGGGGAAATGTTTTTGAAAGAAGAGTAGACAAAAGTCTAGATTTATGACACTTGTAATAGCTGGCACAACAGTTTTGGAAAAGGTCCATTTCATCACACATATTAATAATATTTGAATAGCAGCCATGTGCCTTCTTCTCTAAACAGATAGTTTTTTTTCCATCGTTTTTTTAGCTAAAAAGCACACACCATCTGAATGTAATAATAGTTTTTATTAATAAAAGATTTGGACAAGAAAGCCAATATATTTATTTATTTATTTATTTGGACTTTTTTATATATGTAATATAGTTATAATGATAGTTATAACCATTAGTACTCTGAAACAAATGACATCGCATCATATAACGAGGAGAATAGCAACTACTGTAATTATGTTAGTGATCAATATCGATCCTCTTGTGAGGAAGTAATCCTGTCATTTGAAATCTGAAGTGAACAGGGATAAACCGACAGAACCATTACACAGATTTGCGAGCAAAACCATGCGGCCACGCTGTGTTGACATCCTGGGGCCGTCTACAAGGCTCTCCACCGTGCATGTTATGTCAATTGTCGCACCATCACAGGAATACCGACTCAATGTCGGCAATAGTAAAGAATTCTTGGTCAAGAATTCGGTGAATGTAGATGTCCGGTTAGGACTTTGCTTTATGATGTGATACTATTTTTACCGCATGGTCCACCAAGGACACGTTGAAGTGATGTTGATCAGATTTCAACATAGATGCTCTGATAAAATAGAAATCTTATACAGAAAATTTTCAGTTGCTTCTAATCCGGCAGCCTCTGCAAGCCAATCCAAAACAGAGCAACATCAAAATAACATGCGAGCTACCACCTAATCTTGGTCTGGATGGCAAATTTGGGGGGAATCGATTCCAAAAGGTGACACCTGTCTTTTTTATTATATATATATATATATATATATATATATATATATATATTTATTTATTTATTTATTTATTTATTTATTTTATTTGACAAAAACTATACAGATACGAATGTTGGTTAGATATAGAAATTTATATTCATATTTATTTTAAACAGATATGGATACAAATCAAATAGTAAATCTATGGATATAAATATAAATATAAATTAGATAATTAAATTTGATGGCCATAAAACTTAAGATAGTAGTAAGTGAAAAATAAATAAAGTTAATAGTATGTTAATATAGTCATTTATTTTTCTTACAAATTCATGAATACTATATAAAATTAAATAAGATTACAAATAAAATTAGATATTCAGATATTGATCGAATGGTTCTCTATCTATATCTATATCCATTTTTCTTTAATGAATATGGATATGGATGTAATTTAGATACTCAAATTTCTATCAATACTAACTTAGAAACCCATGTAGGGCTGGAACTGGGCCGGGCTGGGCCGGGTTCTACCCCTGCCCGAGCCCGGCCCGAAAAAATTTTTCGGGGTTCGGGCCGGGCCTAGGCCCGATTTTTTTGAAAAAATATAGGCCCGAGCCCGGCCCGAGACCGGCCCAAACCCAATTGGGCTGGCCCGATTTATTGGCCGTTGGCTGTTCACCAGCACCGAGTTCTTGGCCGGCAACAATTCTAATCACAAGGGAAGAAGAGGGATGGATCGGCTCAAGGTTTGGTGTCCAAAGACGGAGGGGCAGGTGGCCGAAAAATGGGGAAAGAACATCGGAGCCCCTTCTCGATGGTTCTTGGCCGTTGGCTATTCACCGGCGCCGACTTCTTGGGTGATTTCTTAGCCAGAGACAATCCTAATCACAAGGAAAGATGATGAAGAGGGGGATTGGGGCTCTTACCGGCTCCGACGGCTACTGCAGGCTTGATTTCCGACGGCCATAGTGCTACAAAACATTGAACTTGAAGAGAGAGAGAGAGGGAGAAAACAAAGGAATGGATAGTGGTTAAGGATCTTTGAAGGTAGAGGGATCTATTTATAGAGCACCCTAGGGTCTGGTGATCGGACTCCGACTTCGTCCGGGGTCGTCGAAGTGGAGGAAGCAACGGTCGTCTTCCGCTGCTCCGCGTTGTGATCCAGGTGGGCCGAGACTTTGGGCCTGATTCGGGCCTGACTTTGGGCCTAATTCGGGCTTGGGCCCGGGCCGGGCCAAAGGTTTGCCCGAGCCCGGCCCAAAAGCAAATCTGGCCCAATTTTTTAGGCCCGAGCCCGGCCCGAAAAGTTTTGGGCCGAGACCGAAGCCCGGCCCGAAGCCGGGCCGGCCCGAGCCCACTTCCAGCCCTAAACCCATGCGACGCATGGAATGTGATTTTTTTAAATAATATTTAATTTTATTTATCTATTATTATATTTATTTTATATTTATTTATTTAAAATAGCTCATGCATGCAAAGGAGCTGCTCTTTCTCATCACATCCATCCGACTATGTCCGAATAGAATTTCTTCTGCAAATAGAGTGCTCACGCCCTTCAACACTCCAACTCTATCGTCTTGAGACTCCTTGCTTCCTTTCTCATCGAGGGTGCAACTAGAGAGCAGACGGCGATCCAAAGATTCTAAAAGATGCTGGGCCGGCTGTCGGTTAGCTTCCCTCCACATTTTAATAACCGGCAAGCCTCAAGGCACCGTGAGATGGTTCTCATGGTCATCGGTCTGGGATCGTAGCTTCTTAAGGCAATCAAGAACAATGAAATCATACAGAATGGATGCTAGGTTCCTCTTAGTGCAACCAATGAGGAGGCCGTTACTATTGGTGAATCAGACTTGAAGAGATATGGACAATAGTGCTGCTGTTGGGGGTGAGCCAAACCCTAGAACCGAGGAGGGCGAGAGTGACGAAACTCCCACCCCTTTAGCAGCGAGTTGATGCGGCCCCCACCAACTTGCTCCCCCCAAAGATCAAAGGTTGAGCCGTGCTATGTCACATGCGGCTCTCTACTTTTTTTCCAAATCTTTATGCCTAGCAAAAGCCTCCATATTAATATATATATTAGATTTGAATGGATTTGGATGCAAAAATAAATTTGTATTGATATTATCCGATCCACTTTTCTCTCTAGCTGGTGGTGGTTTGGCCTGCACAAAAGCCTAAGCTCCAACAAAAATTGACTTGTGTAAGGTATAAATAGGAAATAACCTTTGTCGTGAAAAGGTTTCCACTGGATCAGGAGGAGACTTTGCTCATGGATTCAGCAAGAAGGCTGAGGTCGTTTTTGTGGAAGTCCAACAATGTGGCCCCGGTGGCCAGGACACACGAGGGCCTATCAATTATTGGCTGCGGCTTTAGCCTCCGGAAGTGCTTGGATTATTGAATTTGCTCCATTGCGTTGCACCTTTGTTCCGCTAACTAAAAATAAGGACAACCAGAATTGACCTTTTAGCGTGCAGGCTGTTTCATCATGACGGTGGACGAATACCTTGCCGACAGCGCGTTCTGCTTTGCGCTCTTCCGCCCTTTTTTTTTTTTTTGGGTCCTCTTTCGCTTTTTCATTGACTATGTTTGTCGGCCGTTGCCTTCATCTCCAACCATCATCAATCTAATCCAGCAAAGCTGTTCCTTCTCCGCCTAAGATTTTTACTACTGTTGCTTTACCGCTTTCTCCATCTTGTGGTTGTGTAACGGGTACCAGATTCTAGTAATCGCAATAATATGGATGGGGCTTCCAGCACCAAATTGCTGTATACAATGACATTTTCCCTCTCAAACCAAATCACAAGGTACCCACCTGGATCTCCATTTTTTTTGCCCTCTCTCTTAATCACAGACTCATCACGCCAAGTCATTCCCCACACGTCCCGGCTCCTAGGGCCAAGAAATATCAAATTAAGATCATAGACACCCTGGCTATCTCATTCTCGCACAAGATGCTGCGGACATGTCCAGGATAATCACATGAGGTGCACGCTCAAAATTGGAGAAATTATTTGATAGCCTAATCCAGGGAACCTGTCCAAACCCCCAGGCGTGTACGGCCGGTAATAGGATAACCCTCCCCCCTCCTCGATCCTGAATTGTTTAAATACAATAAGAATGCGTAAGGCGGCGAGATATTGGACCGGACCTGGTCCATCTAATAACTTTTCCGGCCGCGCGGAGCGGCAGCCCCACAAATGGAACTGAACCGAATTCTGACTCCATCATATAATAAATGCCCATGACCCTCTGAAGTTTTCCACGTTACGGTAATGCTTTCTCCCAAAAAAACCGAATATGAGCAGGAACACAGACATGCATCATATCTAAAAATCCACCAACGCAACAATTCCATTTCTAAATCTGTATAGCAAGCAGACTAGCATAATCAAACATGGTCATCACAACAGATTGATTGCATCCGTTAACTGCACGCGATTGTCTGCAAGAGAATGATAACCCAAAATTTACAGGTATCCCCAGCCCAGGAATGTGAGAGACTGTACTTTGAATTCAACTAGAGGCACAACCATTACAATCTACCATGAACTGCAAGCATCCAATACCCATATGGAGTTGGCATAGCCTCCTCTGAATATTTAGCATACTCCTGTAAATTCTGAGACAATGAAAATGAAATTTATGGGACTATCCAAGCTTTCATGACATTCAAGACTGGCTAAGAAACTGTATACCGTGGAAGTCAGCATATGTACATCAGTGATGGTGAATTATCTTTTGGTTTAAGTCAAAAAAAACAAAAAAACAAAAAAAAAAAAAGGTATACCTTTTCATCCCCTAATTACGTAGAGCTTTACTTATGTACAGTTCGGCCACTACGGCTGATGGATATGCTATTACTGCAAGCGGCAGTGGAAACTAATGGAGGTCTGGACTTCCGATCCCTTGGATATGGATGGATTATAGACAACTCTTTAACCCGACGTAAAACAGACTGAGGTATGGGAAGTGACATGTGCTTCTTCTGTGACTCAACCTACAAAATGGGGGAAAAGAAGTTTGTTAAGTACACGAACATATTTGTCTGTATGCTACATAGACAACAGCAAATCAACCACATTCTGCACCAAAATTCATGTTCACATATTTACAAGGATAACCATTGATGCAAGTCCACTATCTAAGATCTTCGCTGGTCATCCATCATTTTTCTCCATTAATTCCAACTCTCCATGAGAAAGGAAATAATGGAAATTAGTTTAAATGTAGTTCAAATTTCACTAAAGTAATACATACCATACAAATTATTAAAAATACTTCAACATGAGCAGAGCTGAAGCAGATGCCCCCCCCCCCCCCCCCCGCCCCCACTCCTCTCTGTGCGCGCGCGCGCAGATCTCCAATAGAAAAGGAAATGACTGTCAACAAAACAGGCACACAAGCCATCTCTTTCATCCTATGCTACTTCGGATGTCAGTTGCATTTCTAAGCGCTTGACTGTATGGCCCCACCTCTGAGCACTATTATTTTTAATTTTGAAGGGAACAACATCTTAAGCCAGTGAAAATATTAGTCCATATTTTACTAGTGGCACTACCTGCCTACCTGGTCTAAGTCATCCACAGGATCCTAGAAAATCCCTAGTCTCACATGTCCACTCAAAAGGGCATATAACACTCCTTGAATGCATTCTACATTGTTGCAAATCAACAAATCATTTGATTGTAAGGAACTTGATGAGAACAATTTTAATAAAAAGCTAGTTCCATTATTAACACACGCAAAAGGATAAATATGGAGATGATACAGTACAAGACAATGATATTATATTAACAACATGATCACAGCTCCAACCTGGTTTCTGTTATGCAGCTGTGCACCACTAGCCCTCAAGAGATTTCTCCATTTATCCTGCATCACCAGCAAAGTAGACGGCATCTTTAAGAGCTAGATTTGCATTAGGAAGTTGCATATATTCTCATATTAGTCATGTATAATATTAACCACCTTGAGATCAACAGATGTGCGATAAGCAGATGATGAGAACAATAGCCTCTTGATTTCAGTCCATCTGCCAACTCCATACCGAGAAACACCTTCAACAAGTTTCATCACCTCTGAAAGTGTCCACAGCCTATGATGCTTCCTTCGAATCCCACTTTTCTCATTTCTAGTTGATGTAGCACAATCATCCGATAAGCCATCTTGCAATTCAGCCTGAGAAAGCCTTGAAGCACAAGCAGCTTCACATGCAACAGAGAATATCATGTCTTCCTTGCTCCCTAGGTTCTTAGCACCCTGAACAAAACTTGATAATTAATGGCAACCAAGTACCAAGTAGAAAAACAAACGACTCATCAAAACCACCTTTTCTTTTTTTTGTTTAAAACAAAAGCTCACGTACACAATATCGGAAGAGGGGAAGAAGTGCATCAACAAACAGATGGAACCCGAGTATTCTAATTAAAATTACATGCAATAAGAGACCCCACTAAACAGAGCGAGAGTGTGTGACGTACAGCTAGACTTGGTATAAGGCAAGCTTGAAATAGAATTTGGACAGACAAGCCCAGTGGATGCTATGAGCAAGCTCACCTAACATCCAAGTCTAAGAAGCTACGTAGGATGACTTCCATAAGCTTTTGCTTGATTAGTTCATTGGGCAGCCACTTGATTTGTTGGTCCACTAGTTTCAAGTTCATAGTTATCACTTATCTCTTTTATGGTGAATTAGGTTTAATGAAGAGATAAATCTACTTTTATAAATTCATATGACAGGATATCATTATTCTTCTTGACTAATGCAAGTTTGTTTATAAAATAGTCCAGGTTCATAAAAATATGTAAAATTAATAATGCAAAAAAATAATTTTACAAGTGTTACAAGAAGTTGAGAACTAGTACAATTCAAAAATTATTAGTATCATGATATTCCATACCGGCCCATGGCCGAACCAGCCGGTACACCCTATATCAAACCGTACCAACTTCATACCGGATTTTCGAAAAATAAGCTGAACTGTAACCGATCAGTTCGGTACGGTATCAGCTCGAACCGCTTGATATCGGACAGTTTGGTCCAGTTCGATACGGTTCAGGGCCGATTCGGTCCAGTTCGGCTTGATTTTCTTTTTTTTTCTTAATGCCAATGGATGGATTTTTTTATTTTTTTTATTATCGATACGGTACGATACAGTATCATACTGTACTGACCGGCAACCAGCACGGATTTTGGTACCGAGTCCGCAAACCTTGATTAGTATATTTCATTTCTAACTAACATCTTTCTATTATTACACAGGCAATTTGCAAAGAGGCTTATTGTGACCAATTATCAATTTGCTTGAGATTTTGTGAATGAGGACACTCCAATTCATCATTTGGGATTAAACTATAATAGCTATAATAATTATTAGGTCACTCTGGTTCAACGTTTAAGATTAAACTACAATTAGCTATAATACTTGTTCCTGAGATCAATAACCAACCCAACAATCTAAAACCATTCATGGTGCTCTTATGTTGCAATCTGCTTGACAAGCAATTAATTCATGTCTTTTCTACTTTCAAAGTCAAAATTTAATGAACTCCTACTACATAAACTCGTGTTGCTGGTACTTTCCCAATTCACCAACATAAACTATGGGAGTAAAGATGGACTTGTGTGATTGGGTGGAAAGTTTTTGTGTAGTGTGAGCCTTCATGCTTTAAAAAAAAAAAAACTTCCAGGTTGGCTCTAGGGATCTATAAAGCTACTATCAATAACAATTTTACTCTCAGCTGCCAAGAATCTAAAAAAATGCATCTCTCTACCTTAAAGAAACTACATAAACTGTAATACTTTGGAGCAAGATAAGCCAAGGTGTGCAAGGTTCAGCGTCATGGCCTCCCTAAAACAAATAGTCATTAGCTTTGCAGCAATTTTCTCAAAAAAGATAAGCAGAACAATGAAAACGTATTCTGAGTTGCAAATATGGAAAAAAAAAAAGACCTGCAATACAATGTCAGCAAGGGAATTGTGACTTCCGCACTGCTAATTCAACAATAGCAGACACCGAGTAATGTACCACTTATTAAACAGGTGACCTGACATTTAAGGATGACATAATTACAGATTATCAAATAATATTCGTTGAACTTTCATCAGACATCTACTGATTATGTCCGCCTTCTTTTCTGTTTGTTTGTTTGTTTGTCAGACTGTCCGTTTGTTTGCATGTGCATATGTGTATGCATGGGTGTGTGTGATCATCTGACTCCACTAGGTACCAGTCAAAAACATATGCCCATGCTTTCTGTATCCTGAATATTTTTCAACTACGATGCATCTGTATGAAGTACATCCTAAGTCTCTGTTGAAATATAATCACATTACACACCCCCCCTCAACCCCCACACACACCAAAAAAAAGAAAGAAAAAAATGTTAGAACTAGATATATAGCAAATTTGGTAAAAACACTGAATATATAGATAATGCAAATAACCATTCTCAAGATAGACTGAATTTGAGAATCAATGCAAATAACAATTCTCAAGACAGATCAGAGTTAGTAATGTAAGTCTTTTTGGGAAACGAGTTCCTTACCATAAGAGTGCTATTTTTTTTTGGACGACCTCTTCGAAATTGCAGGTCGTTTGGTACCTGAATCCCAGACCTTGGTGAATATTCCTGATAAACCACTTGCCCGCCTCTATTGTCTGTCTTAACATGATTAAGCTTATCTCTGGAACTGACAATGGGGCCACCATCAATGGGGCCTTTTGCTCTCTCATTGCAGCCTCTCGATATCATTTCTGATGTTTCCTCAATATATCTCCGAGTTGGTTTGCGCAATCTCTTACTAGCTGTAAGTGCACTTGGCCTTTCTTCTAGATTTAAAGGCTCAAATCCAGCTTTACCAACCTTAGAAATATTGGCCACTGGGACATCCTCACAAGAATGTCCTTCCTTCCCTGCACCTGTGCCAACTACCAGTGTGCTGCTCCCAAAAATATTTGTCAAAGGAATACATATTCCTTCAGGTACATTTTTTGGGATCCAAATCATATTATCATCATTCTCTATCGATGATAGGCCACATTCTAAGAGACTAGAAGCACTACCCACTTCAGTATGGTTCTGCAAGCCAAAGAGTATACGATGCTTAAGCCACTGCTTGTCCGTTACACATGTATCCCGTCCAAACATGCTTCTAAAGGCATCATGCAGCTCATCAGCGCTCATATTGTCAAGGAATGATGTAGCACAATCAGATGTACTTTCATAAGGAATAATAGCATTTGGCAAATGTAACATTTCACCAGCATCATCATCTCTTTCTATGCTTAGGGTTTGGCATTCTGATCCAAAATTTCTCATAAATGATATATTTTCAGAGGCATAATCCATTTCTGAACTTTCTGGAAAGCCAATATCTTAACAAAAATAAAACAGCATTGTAAGAAGCACTGAGGTATACAAAGAGATCAATTTAACAAATCTGAATAAGAAAGATATATGCATTATGCAATAAAGGTACCTAAAAGATCAGGACAAACACTAGAGAGATTGTACGGTAAATGTAGAATTCCTTCCTCCTCAATTCCGTGCATCATGTTTTCAACATACTGCAGAAATAAAACTACATCAATTTTCTATAGGTCACAGTAAAATAAGCATACAGAATCTGTGTCACATTACAGAAAAATTACAAGACATTCAGAAATTAAAGGAGATCTTAAAGGCAAGCCTTTGAATATGACCAATAACTGGGGGAAAAGTACAGGCATTAGCTCCTGAACACACCCTCCGCCCACTCCACAAAAAAAAAGGAAGTTATGTGACAAATGATAATAAACCTTTTATTTGATAACTAAAGAAATCAACAAGAAGCAAAACTCCCAACATGAAAACTTGATCAATATAGAACCACTAAAAGGTCAACAAGGTGATGATAATATCTAGGAGTTAATGCATTCACATGAAAATAAGATTTTACTGTTAGATGAGTTTAAATTATTTAATAATTTAAAAATAAATTTCTAATTTTTCAATAATTTTTCAATCCATATTTGCCATTTGGCAAAATACTGGATCTAATTGGAAAATACCAAAAATTAAAGCCCTCTTTATTGATCTTTTATTTAGTCCAAATTGGATCTGTCGATGCAAGGTTACCTGCATTTATATCATCTCCAACTAGGGATGCCTGGTTGGGCTTGTGGGTTTTGGGGCTAAACACCGTATTTAATAATTTGAAATATTTTCATCACAAAATTTTTCAAGTTTAATAATTTGAGAACAGGACTGGTAAATATACAACTCTGAACTAACTCCAATAAAAAAAATGAATTTGCCTCTTCAAGTTTCTTAAAAGGAGAATCTGGCTTCATTTTTTTATCCTTCATTGCCATCAGGAGGGAGAGATTCAAATCGACAGCCTCCTCTATACTGACAAATCAAAATCTCTCCTACACAATAGGCACCACCATTGTCTAAGACCTACCACTGACTCAGTCCCCTACTTTCCAATTATACATCCAACTTCACACCCCAAACTAGCAACACAATCTGTGTTTCCCTGTCTACCACATTCACGGCAGCCAAACACAACCCATAAGCTGCCAATCACCAAGCATCAGAAACCTCTTTAAGAACTCAAAATATTGAATCAAACCTCTGCCTTCTCCCTCCTATGTCTAAACTATTCCAACAAATTGGTAAAACTTGGAGGTTTACAACTTCTCTACATGGGGTTAATCACATAATCTAGAAGGTAGGTCATTTACATCTCAAGTATACTTCTATTCTCATGAATCAAAGATCTGACCAAATGTTTTCATAGCCAAATTTTTAAAACCTCACACAATGTAACTGCATGTTGAGAACTGGTTGCATTTCGATAGATAAAGAAACATCATATATATGGAACAAGCATTTTGGTCAAAGTTGTAGATATAACATGGTCCCATCTTTTTCTTTTTTCTCCCAACAGGAACATTATCTACAAGCATATTATGTGCAGCTCCATTTCTAGAACTTAATTACTCCCATCACATCGTTCTGTTTCTCACTAAGATTAGCCAACATATTGTCAGCAAATGATGCATTTGATCTAAATCCACCTTGCATAGTTTTGATCATCTCAATTTCAGAGGTTCTTGCTTAAGTCATAGAGTCTCAATTTGAAAATTATAAAAACTAGGGTAAATTTAGCAAGCATGGGCAAAATGGAAAAAAACTTATAAAACATGTATCACATAGTGTTATAATATACTTTTGAGAATAGCGTTACCCTATGTATATAGTCCGTAATAATTTAGACCCAGACCTTAAAAAGTAACTAGACAAATTCTGACCCATTGTTTAACACATTCAAAAGTCCTAAACCAAACATATGACTTAATGAATAAGGAAAGCACATCCAAATCAAATTTTAGCAACTTCAAGACTTTTAAGCTGGTCAAAATGAGCCTATTTACTGTCTAATCCATCCAAAAGATACATATTATCTATGCACTTCAAAAATGACCCAATTTAGTTAACACAGGCACAAAGCACAAAGTTATAACTGAAAAAAAATCTATGACTTTATTTATATTTCAACTTCTGAAAATAAGATTGACTTCTAACCTAAGGACTCATCCATGCCTGAGCCAAGTCACCAACCAATCCAACATTACAACACCAGTCACAATAACATGATCCAACATCCATGATATCTGTATTTATTAGAATTAAATTTCTACTAAGAAATTCAATACATGAATAATTTGATAAAATGACCACATGGCTACCTATAATTTTTTTTAAAAGAAAAAAAACACTATACACAAAGATAAACAGAGTTACATAAGCCAAAGACCAACAAATACATGTTATATATTTCCATCATCACAACCTTAATTAGTTTATATATTATAAATTCCCTTGCAATAACAATATTGGCATAAAGCGCACTCCATCAGATGAGTCATACCTCGCTAATAGAACTAAGAGACAACTTCAGATGATTGGCAGGCCAAAGTTGCAATTTTACGGTCATCCACTAGTAATTGATATGCAGCTTACCATATATTGATGATGTTAAGAGTAAAACCTTAGAAAGCTCAAAGCTCATTCAGTAAGCTTCCTTAAGCAAATTGAATAACTCAAAATTGGATCCTAAGCAAAGAAGTTATGGACCTTTTTTCTTCCCCAAGCTGTTGGTGTTCTGGCTAGACCAAAGGTTGGTGAATTCTGAACATCCAGACCTTCAAATCAATGGCTAATTTGAATTCAAGATTGCCTAGTTGTTTGCTTTATTTGTTGAATATCACTATGAATAAAGACGTACAACATATATGAGCTATGTTTCTTAAAATCTGCCAGTTTATTTTTGGAACTTTTCTATTTATTTTTGGCAGTTGTAATCTCCTCTGTCACTTCTTCATCCTATTTTGCTATTTTAGATTACCGGATCATCTACCTCTGTTCATGAAGAAGGCCTTGGCACTAGAGCATGATTGTTCGCATCCATGTCTGCACAAGTTAACAAAAGGTTCTGGACATGTAAAACTAAATATACACCCTAACTGTTAAAAATAAAAGCTAGAAACATGGGTAGCATTTGGACTAATTCATGATCTAAAGAAGCACATTTTAAAGATGTCTGAAGGCTTAGAATTGAGTAAGATATGAAGTCAAAACAATTTCATAAAGGCCATAATTCATCAGCCTGCTATCCACAAGATTATGACTTCCAGATGCCATACAGAGTTCAGGGAAATGAACATTTAATAATAACATACAAAATTGTGTAATTCTGACATCCCATGCTTTTTCTATCCTTACTAAAATAAAGTCATGCAAATATGTTTGGTAATGAAGAAACATACTTCATACTTTGGTTCCTGCTTCACTACATGTGCATCATCAGAATCCAGCACGCCTGCAGAAAAACCATACACAAATGCTTATACATTAGACAACTTCCTGCCTAATTACAGAAAAGAACTAGGCAATAAAGGAGTGCATCCTCTAGGAAAATTGCTAGAATATATTGAAATTGTAATTTACAAACATATAAACAACAAGTTGAAAGGAAAAAGCTCTCTGTAGACTCTAGGCTGGCAGGATGCATTCTAAAGACTAAAAAAAATCATGAAGCTTACTGAAAGGACATCAAAATAAAAGGAAAACAAAATAGATATGAACTGCAAACATTGCACCTAACTATGCACAATATTACATTTATGAAGAAAATAAAACAGGAAAAAGAATGTATGCAATGCACTTAGGTGGCCACTACAAACTGCACTATTAATAAAGACTTTTCACTCTGACAATATTTGCATGTCTCTGACCTAAGGGATCTTTAGAGATAACAATTTGATATCAATATTTTGATGATTGGCTGCATAGACTAACTCACAAGTTCACCTATAATGGTTTCTACAGTATGCAAACTTTTAGACTGAGCCAAAGCTCAAAACTCAGTTCTGACTTTAGTTTTGACTACACTATTGAAATTCATTTTCAATAATCTTATTTGTTTCCACTAGATTGATAGTTTCATTTGAAAAATATAAGAAATTAAAAACTGTGAATTGAAATTAAAAAACAGTGAAAAAATTTAATCAACAAGAATAATAAATTAGGCAATAGGCATCATTCAGAATATATTATATTGTTTAAGAATTTTAGATAACTATTTCAACGGTACTCGATTGAAACGACTGAGAAATATTTTTGGAAAAAAAAATATTCGAAGTGTAATACCAAGAGTTCACTAAATCATTGGCAATGTAACATACACTACAGACATCTCTTCGAAAGTTGAGATCTAGAATAGCCAAACTATGTCAAAAGCTTTACTTCTCTTCTGATGTCTTTAGCCTCTAACATTGTAGTGCTTCTGATTATTCTTAATATCTTTTATTTCACCTTTAGTTGTTTTTTATAAAAAAAAAATTGCCTCTTAAATCCTAACACCAAGGCTCTGTTGGCTTCTGAGAAAAGTGAAAAAAAAAAGGTATGGTCTTCTTTGATGAGAAAGAAAAGCAAAAATAGGGAATTACCACTTGCTTTGTTGCACCAAAAAAAATACATATATATAAAGGATCAAGTTTTAGAGAAACTTTTACTATTAAATTGTCCAGGATGATGGGAGGCATCTCTGTTTGGATTATTTTCATTGTTATCATATCCAAGCTTTCAGAAAGAAACAAGATTTTGGTTTTATTTCTCAAAATCACTTCCTTTGGTGAGGGACAATTTATGAGTGGATAAAATTATACTCGAAGTTTAATCTTGAAAAAAAATGTTTATGAATTTTCTTCTTACTGCCAAACAATGGAAGCATATCCCTTCTGACAAACTTTATTTTCACACGCATCCACAGCAACTGAAAAAAAGTAATAGAAATGAAGAATGATAATAACAGAAAAGTATCGCACATAAATATTAAGTTTGGTACTAAAAGTTAGTTACGTTCAAAATCCCAAATCAATCTCAGGTTTAAAATTGGTTGAGGCAAAAATCAGAAATTCTGCTTTCGGCCTTTCAGAGTTTTAGACGAAACTTCAAAACCATGCTTTGGACACACAAATGTCCTACAAGCAACCATAAACTAATAACAAAAACAGATGAAAGTAAATTATCAAAAGTCCAGGCTGACAATGTGCCAGAAGATTTTCATAAGCTTACTTTGATTAAAAAAAGTAGATAGGCTGCTTGTTTCACAAACTGTTTTCCCAAATAAAGAGTTCATCTGGTATCCAAGCGATGCCTAGAACACTCGCCCGCCCCCTCCCCCCTCCTTTCTCTTTTCATTCACCTCTTCCTCCTCTTTCTCTCTTCCCAAACCCATCTCCCTTCTTCATCTTCTTACTTCTTATGTTTCTCTCTCCTAGTTCTTGGTTCTCTCTTCTCTTTCACCCCAAATTATGTCAGCAATAAGTAAATAAACTCTCATTTCATATGGTTGATCCAAACACATGCAAGATAAAGTTCTTTAGTCAAATCAGCTTCAACCATTGGACAATGCAGTGTAGTCCCAGATCAAGATCACAAATTCATAAAGGTTTCACAATTTAATTTATAGAAAATAGTCATTTAAATGTAAAAAATCTTATCCTAGATGCCACTAATATAATGAATCTTTCCCAGTGTGCATCACAACTAATATTTATTTGATGCTAATTAAAATATATCCTAGGAGAACAAATAATAAAGACTAACCAATAAAAGGAACAAACTAACAAAAACCATTCGCTTATCTGATGTTTTTAATAATCACACAGCTCAAAAATTTACTGCACTATACTTGCTGCGGGCATCAGATGCATTGTAAAGTGAAAATTTTGTAGTGGCTGAAGACCATGGGGCATGAATGAGAAGAAAAAATAGAGATATAACATACAACATATTCATAGGTCTTACCAAAATCTTTTTTCGGGCTACAGCAACCAGCTTCACATGGAAAATCTTCATTGTCTAAAAACGTATTTGTGTTCTCTGAGTTCAAATGCATGACATCAACAATTAAATCTTTCTCACTTTGTGGGTCTGCAAGTAGATGTTCAACCTCCATAGCATCATCCTCCAAGGAAGGAATAAAAGTCCCATCTCCTTCAACCTGAAATACATTAAGAATGGGTAGATACTATACCTTATAAGATAACCATGTTATGTGCACCTAGGTCAACTTCCATTTTCAAGCATCTAGCCAGTTGAACAGATAAGAAATAACAATGACAAGGTCAAGAAAAAAGGAATATGCACATTATTTAAGAATAAAGGGCTAAGTTCTGATAGAAAGAAGACACATTGTGGGTTTTCAAATAAATTTTACTTGATTTGTTATGGAAATATGATCCCAGCACTGGAAGTGTTGGAAGTGGGAGACACCTAGAATTGCTTTTCTTTTTAATATGATCCTCAATATCAACATCCGTCCCAAACATACTTAA
This sequence comes from Elaeis guineensis, assembly GCF_000442705.2. NCBI lineage: Eukaryota > Viridiplantae > Streptophyta > Magnoliopsida > Arecales > Arecaceae > Elaeis > Elaeis guineensis. Next base: position 34,503,494 of record NC_025996.2, read on the forward strand.
AAGTTTGACTGGTGAAAAAAACAAATAATACGAACTTGATGCTTGCCCAGTAAGCCCAAGGGTTAATAGGGATGTATGATAGCTGAAGTTGAAACAATGCCTGATAAATCTTGTTTCTTAATTGATATAATATATACCCCATTGCATTAATGCATGTCTATTTGTTGAAACATGATAAGAATAATTTATTATAACAAGCATGCATTGCACATTTATTTTTTGGTTATGACATAGTTGATTGAAGATTTACACCACATAAGTCCGGAGGCATTGTACAACATATAGGGTAAGAAGTAAACCTGTTGAGCAAAGTAATAGTCTAGTGACCTGATTACCACAGGGCTGTCAGAAGAGGAAACATAATAAATCTGAAGTCAACCTCACATATCACAACCAACATGTGCACTTTCACAGGCCTGAAGAAGTGAGGATGGATTAACTGAATCCCAAATTAATACACAGATTCTGACCATTTTTTATTTTTTTTCATGTTTTCTGTTTATGACAAATTGATAGGCTTCAATTATTTTCCCATTATTCATATGAAATCAACTCCACATTATACCAATTTTTGTGGATCAATGATTTCGTTTATTACAGAAACTTCAAAAAGACACGCACACAATAGCTGACTATGATTATTGATGTTTATGATTAATCTTAAGTTGAAGATCTCTTCTTCACTTCCATGCAATGAACCATCTTGAAAGGTTCACGATGGATATCCACCGTCTGATTGAATTGGAAACCTTGAGCAATTCAGTCAACTAAAACAAAAATTCAACCAACTCTTATCACAAAGAAGAAAAGAAGTCATGATTGAATTGGAAAAAGCTTTTAGGAAGATCTTCATGGCTGATATTTCCCAAGTCATTTGTCTGATAGCCAACCTGTACAGTGTCCACTAAGTAAACTGCCGATCCCAACCCTACAATATGAAAGACATGCATGCCTGGTGAAATCTGAATAAACTGTTAAATTAACAGTGTCCTCTGTGGTTCGACCTTCCTTGCACGAGCTGTGTAAACTGCACTTACATCCATTGCTTCTGGTAGGACAGCAATGTTCAAGTCACCACCGTCTTCATTTATTCACAGATTTCGATGGTGACGTAGTGCATTTTTTGCATAACCATTAAACTCGCATTCATTCTTTTGCACTAGCTTCTGTACACAAGCAGCTGAAGCAGCTGTCAAGGGTAGGAACCCAATCTTCCTCGGTTTTTTTTTTTTTTTCCTTTTCTCTTTTCTTCTGGGCCAATGGGGTTGGGAAGGGGGCCTTTCAGCTACAAAACTTACTATTTAAAACGATTAGTAAAAAAGCCTCCACATATTTTAGTCAATCAGTTAAGCTGCATTTGAATATCAATTACGACTTGTTACCTGGCTGCTGGGAGGTCTCCATTTACATCATGTCTTCATTTTAATGGGCAATATCTTGTTCCCTTCCCTCAAAATTGTCTGTTGACTTACTCATTAGAGATCATGATGAGATATAGAGGTGGGAGTCAAAGGAAGGAAAGAAAACAAGTCAAAGCTGGTCAAAAATTTCACTCTTTAATACCAAACTGGTGCAGAAGCACTTGACAACCTGCTAATAAACTAGTTAGCCTGACACTCTAGAAATCTAATAACTGAGTCACTCATATAATTTTCCATCCAATTCCAGAAGAGAGGATATGAGAAAAGAAGAGTATCAAATTCTATTTTCAACTCTAGAGAGTAGTTAATGACCTTCAGAAAACGCTTAATGGGGTTTTAGACTTAGCTGTTGTAACCAAGAGAAGGTGCAGCAGTAGGCACAGGTCTTGGTGCAAGGAAGCAGATATTTTAAAGAAACTAATCAAGAAGCTGGTGAGGCTCCAAAAAAGGTACTTTACCTAGGTATAGGTTACCAGCTAGAAAGGTTCTAGATCTAGGATTAGAGGATTTTTGCTGACTTATAAAACCCAGATTACATAAGACTAGTTTTAGTAGAAAGACCAGGTCAAGTTTGCACAGTTGATCTTTAGTCTGCATGGTATCAATTATTCAAAGTACATCTTCCAGCAATAATTACATCTGACAAGTGCAAAAAAAATGGCTTAGAATTGACACTTGGTGCAATCCTATTATGACATAAAGTTAACTTGTCTTAATCCTGATTCTTGTCATTACCCTGCATCAAGTGGTACATCGACATCACAGCCTAGTAGTCTCTTTTACATCTACTGCTCCAATTTCACAACAGGTTGGATGATGATGACTTTCAATTTGGATATGCCAAAAAAGTGGCTGGATAAATATGCATGAAAATGATTCTACAATGATGCTTAAATTTCAAAAACTATTTAATGAGAAAGTGGAGTAGACAGGGAGGAAATGCATAGGATATCACCTTGTTTTAAAATCATATATATGTTCTTATGGCCATTTGATACATGGATGATTATAATGCAGTATGCATCAATATGACACTTGACGATCTTACCACAATATATCAACTTTTTGCTTGTTGAAACTAGGATGAGCATGATCTTATTGTTTAGTTTATTGGCTAAGTGCATGTTCAGTCAGGTGGTTAGTCAATTTATTAGTTTCCCTCTCCATATTTGGCTCAATTTATGTTTGATGTTCAGTACACCTTTAATTAGTTTACACAAAAATGCTTTTGGTTTCAATGAGATAGTATTACAAAATAACTCTCTATGGTATGACTGAAATAATACCATAGGGAATTATTTCAATAAGATAGTTGTACGAAATATAATTTCAGATGTAACCAGGAAATTGTTTGCTTAGATAACTGTCCATACCTGAACCAGCTTAAATGTCAACTGGTCTACCCCTACGCCTGGTTCTACCAACTTGTCTTTGTCACCATATTTTGCAGTCCCACCCTTGCTTGCATCATGCCCAACTTCCAACATATCAACAAGTTTGGCAAATGCTCATCAGACCAATGCTGTAATGGACAAACTTGAATAACACAAGCCAACTATCATTAGATTATCCTCTTTATGAATGAGAGGCAATGAAAATAACTTTAGAGCCATTGCAATTAAAAATGCAGTTCGGGTTCAAGCATCTAAAGCTGACTTTTGTGTCATCTGAAAAAAAATAAATAAACTACTGAATATACACCAATATCATTGTAGAATATGAAATAAAAAAAAAAAGAAGAAATGAAATTTTGATACATCAGCATCTCACTAAAGCAGCCAGTGTAAATTTTAACTTTCACAAGCAATATGTGAAATGGTCGGCTGGCAAACATCAACTAACAAACACTAACACTAAATATTCAAATGGCTTTATTACGATACTGGAAATTAACCGCATTGCACAAGATCTTGATAAACCAATTTTGTGAACAAAGTTACTATAAAAGTTCATTGGAAAGGGTATGCAGAAGTTCTATTGGTCAACTTTAGTGATTAAATTTTAAGATACAATGTAAATGTTTCTGGATGATGATGCATGAAAACATGAATGAAATAGATGAGAAAGAAACAAAAGAACAGAGAAAAAGGATTTGGACACTGGAAATTCCAGCTAACATTTTTAAGTAGCATAAGAAATCCTTCACAGACATGAATGGCACCCACAACAAACAATGACCTATACACACCCAAGTCACAACAAATGGCAGCCTAACAATCTTGCACCCCTCAGAATCATTGACTGAATAGGAGATAACATCTTCATTGTAGACTTAGTAAAGGAACTCCATTCTAGCTCCACCTTCAACGTCGCTAATCTCTCACCCTATTTTAAAGGGAAAGAGACCGCTAATGAAGTCAAATACCTGCAACTTCCTGAACTGATAAATCAAAAGCAAGAAGTCAAGGCCATTCTTGATGACTGGATCATGCTGCCAAAGAAGAGATCCAATCAGAAATTCTTAGTAAGGTGAAAGGGCCCAAGTTCGAGAGATCATGGATTATAGCAGAAAACTTGCAGAGCCCAGATCTCTACAGGAAGCACCAAGCTTCACTCGTCAAAGCCAAGCTTCTCCAAACCAGGGGAAGCTGATCAAGGACAACATAAATGGGAGCCTAAAACAGGTCGGATCCAACTGAAGGTGAGTTGCATATCATCAGAAGCCATTTGACAATACTCAAGTCACCATCAAAAGGGGCTTCAAGGAGGCTTGCTTGTGAAGCAACCAAGTTTGGGGCAAACTCTAGGAACTCTGATGGAACCGAGACAAAGTCCGAGATGAGAAGCATCTGACAGTGGATCAAGCTATTATCATTATCCGACGGTGGAATAACTACCATCCAAACACTTCCAACGACAGTTCTTCACCATCTAAAAGATATTTCCTTCTAGAAATGCCTTCTGGCAAGAAGTCTTTATGTTTAGTGTTTTTAGAGTTTTATTTCAACCAAGGTTCATCGAGTCAATACCACTGACTGGCAACCATTCGGCACGGTAAAAGTCAAAAGTCCGCACCATGCCATTCTAGGGCATACCAACACGGAGAGCCAAAGAGGAAGGAGAGAAGAAAAGTGAGAGAGAGGGTGAGAGAGAGGGAGAACTTGAAAGCCCTCATTGAAATAGGGGATATGCATTTTTGTGCCTTTTTTGCCAGTTCAAAATAGGGAACCCTCTCACACAGGGTCTCTCTCCCCTCCTTCCCTCTCCCTCCCTCTCTCTCCTCCTTTTCCTCTCTCCTTCTCCCTCTCCCTCCATTTCAAACCAAGAAAAATCACCACGCAGATAACCGAATGATCCGATTCGATATATGCTCTGAACCAACCAACCAAACCAACCAGTTCAGCATTGTCCAGCAAACCTTGTTTTCAAGTTTTCCAAGGACTCTAAGGGCATCTGGCCATTCTTATCCCTTTTATTGGTCCCAAAGCCTATAAGATATCCCCATGTATCATTAACTTTCATAAGTTAATGAGAATTATTCTTTTGGGAATCTCTTGTTTTCACAAGCTAATGAGAATTATTATTTTGGGTGCTACCTTCCTCCTTTTTCCTTGTATAATGGATTTTGCGCAAGACCTAGTGGATTTTACAGATGAAAATGAATCCAGTTGGTAGCTTCGTTAATCACGGCATGCTTCAAGGCAGCAATTGGTGAATTTCTTGGCATGTAGAAGCCCTTTGATAGCAAGGTGATGAAGATACCAGGTATACCCAGCTCTTAGATATAGTTACCTAAGTCTTCTGGATTTGAAAATTAAGTTCTTGCTTTCTAACTTCTACATAGATCATATCTTGCTTAGAACATTGCTAGGATAATTATAATCTTCCACTTTTCGATGTAAAACTAAATCATGTGTTCCTTGCCTACATCATACTATCTGAGCTTTGCTCAAACAAAGGGCTTAAACTTTAAGCCCTTAGTTAGATGTGCACCTGGTTTAAACATCTGCCAATCCACTCCCTAGTCTCGTCTTCAGATCTCAAGCTGAGAAGGAAAGCCAAAAACAAGAAAAAGGAAAATAAGAGAAATGTTCGCTACATGGAGGTAAAGAGAAAGGCTTGTGAAAAAGGCATCCTAAATCATTCTTCCTGATAGGTTGAAGCCCATGTTCAGCCGACCTACACCCAGAAAGGCAGCCCAAGCCCATGCATGCAGGCGCGAAAAACGCCAGCCCAAGCCCAGGCAATGTGAGGGCTGATCGGTGCACGCATTCTTCCATGGCCAGGCGCGGTTCACCGGCGGTCCACTAGATCTGAGCGCCATCCAACAGTCGAGATCGCGCCATACACGCGATCGGACGGCCAAGGTTCCTCTTTACTATATAAAGTGGTGGTGGCCCACTCATTGGCGCGATCGGATGGCTCCGCTTCTTCCTGGTTTTGATCGAACGGCTGAGGACGGTTCTCCAATTTGTTTTCAACTGTTACGTGATTGTTTTCAGGCGCTTCCAGATGGTGCGATGAAGATCAGATGGCAGGGAAACTTGTTTGATTTCTACATCGAAACGGAGTCCGTTTTTGACACGGTTTGGACCAAATTTCACCTGATGACGAGCTCTATTTAAAAGAAGGGCCTCGAGAGAGTTTTACAGCAAGGTTGAGAGCAAAAAAAAATAAAATCCGAGTACAGAAAAATAAGAGAGATTTTTCTAAGAGAGGTAAGAGATTTCTTTGAGAGAAAAAGAGTATTTTTCTTTTATAAAAGAGAGTCTGAGTGAGCCTTTAAATTTCTTCTCCAATCTTTGCACTTCGTTGTGTCGTGGATTATTAATAGAAGAACGTTGAGGAGGCCTTGCTCGTGGACGTAGGCCAACAATCAGACCGAACCACGTAAATCTGATGTGCTTTCTTTTCTCTTATTTTTATTGCTTGATTATCTCTCCTATTTTGCGTTCTACGTTTGTTCTAGTTATCTTTTCTCTACAAAACGATCTTATTTCCACTATGCTTGTGTGCTGTGTGGATCGAGGTGTGCTCGATTACCCCACGACCGGTCCTTTCAGTTTGGTATCAGAGCAAAGAGATTCTTTTGTAAACGATTTGATTTGAAACAATGGTGGGCAAGATGATGACAACAAAATATGAGATACCAAGGTTTGATGGATCAAACTTTGCACTTTGAAAGATGAAGATGCAAGCAGTATTGATCAAGGATGGTTATGAAATTGCTTTGCAAAGAAAAGAACGTAAACCTCAAGAGATGACGGATGAGCAATATGAGGAGAAAGACAAGCAGGCAATAACGAACCTCTATTTGGCGTTGGATGATTTGGTATTGTTCAATATCAAGCCCAGACTACTGCAAAAGGGGTTCGGAAAAAATTGAAGAATCTCTATGAAGAAAAGTCTTTGATAAATAAAATCTATTTAAGAAATCAATTATACAATTTAAAGATGAAGGACGGGAGATCCGTTCAAGAGCACTTGGGTGTATTCAATTCCATTATGAGCAAACTTGCGACCCTAGACGTCAGAATTGATGATGAAGAGAAGGCTAGCATTTTATTTTGTTCTATGCCGAAATCTTGAGATAATCTTATCATGAACTTGAGTCACATTGAAATCCTTAAGATAGACTCTGTTGTTGCATCATTGCTTACAGAAGAGATGAGGCAAAAATCTAATCAAGAAAACCCTTCAGGGAGGCCATGGTAGCACAGGACAGACCTTTCGAAAGAAAACGTGATGATCGAGGAAAAACAAGATCTAAATCCAAGGACAAAAAGAAGATGAAATGCTAGAATTGTGGAAAAATAGAGCATATAAAGAAAGATTGTCGGGCTAAAGAAATTGATACAAAATCTGAATCGAAAAACTTCCAAAGCAATGTAGCAAAAAGTGAAACCGATTCGACTACTTCAGATGACGGGGATGCATTGACGACATTGGAAAGATCTGCACTCGCACGTTATTGGATTTTGGATTCGAAAACATCTTTTCACATGACTCCTTTTAAGGAGTGATTTCATACATACAAATCATTGGATGGAGAAGTTATCTATTTAGATAACAACACAACTTGTCCTGTGATTGGAGCGGGAGATGTTCGGATCAAGATGTTTGATGATATAGTTCGGACAGTTTCTAATGTACGCCATGTTCCTGTACTGCACAAGAATCTATTGTCACTTGGAAAGTTCTGTAAGCAAGACTTAAAATTTATCTCAGAGAAAGATCAATTGAAGGTGTCCAAAGGGTGTTTGGTGGTAATAAAGGGAGCACAAATAGATGATCTTTATAAATTGGTAGGCGAGACTCATATGGGAGAGGCGGGCAGTAGCAAGTTCAAAGATGATGTCTCCGACGGTTTGGCATCGACAATTCGGATATATGAGCGAGCTGGGCTATAATTATTATTAAATAAAAAGCTTCTTCTGAGATACAAATCAATGCCACTGAAATTTTGTGAAGATTGCATCTATGGTAAACAGAGAAGGATCTCTCTCTTTATCACAGCAACGGAAAAAAAATTTTTGAGCTAATCCACTCAGATACTTGAGAGTTGCCTGATAGATCATTGGATGAGTGTTCTTGCTTCGTCTCCTTTATTAATGACCATTCTCGAAAAGCTTGGATATATATTCTGAAACGAAAATTCGATGTTTTTGAAACCTTCAAAAAATTCAAGGCTCTGGTGAAAAATGAACAAAATTTAAAAATTAAATACCTACGTTCTGATAATGGAAAGGAATATTACTCCAAGAAGTTTGATGAGTTTTGTGATGAGCATGAAATTCAGTGACAGCTTACGATTCCCGAGACACCACAGCAAAATGATGTGGCAGAAAGATTTAATAGAACACTATGAGAAGAATCCGTAGTATGATGAGCACTGCAAAAGTTGACAAGAGATTTTGGATAGAGACTGTAAGCACGGCTTATTACTTGATCAATTGAGCACCGTCAAAATCCCTTGGGTTGGAAATTTCAAAAAAACTTTGAAGCGATAAGCCAGTAAACTATTTCCATCTCTGTGTCTTTGGATGTGATCCATATATGTGGATTCCAAAAAAAAAGAGAACAAAATTGAACAGAAACTCTCGGAGGTGCATCTTTCTTGACTATGCTAAAGGAGTAAAGGGGTATCAGTTGTGGAACTCTAGTATCCATAAGATCATTGTTAGCCGAGATGTTTTTAATGAAGAATCTTTTCAAGGCACCAAAAAAAAACAAGATGAAGCCATTACTTCTATTGAGTTCTTTGATGTAGGTAATGAAGTGCAAGCAGAACAAGTACAAATGAACGATGAGGTAGTTGATGATGGATCAGGTGCGGAGTCTCCGCAATCTCTGCAATCTCCTGAGGATGCTATCTCACTGAAAAAGCCACCAACAGAGTCTGAGCGGCCTAGGAGGGTCATTAGACCTCCTGCCAGGTATGATAACTATGTCACTTCTTTCATTTCTTTTGCTAACCATGTTTGTACTTATGTTGCTTTAACGGAGGATGAGCCAACTTCATACAAGGAGGCATGTGAGTCCATCAATGCTAGAAAGTGGCATTGTGCTATGGAGGAGATAGTCACTTCGGAAGAACAAGACATGAGAACTTGTAATTCTACCGAAGGAGAGAAATCTAATTGGATGTCGGTGAGTCTATAAAGTGAAGAAAGATACAGATGAAAATATGGAAAGATTCAAAGCACGATTGGTGGTGAAAGGTTATGCTCAAAAGTCAGAAATTGATTTTGATGAAATCTTCTCACCAGTGGTTCGTCACTACTATTCGGATTGTTTTGACGATCACAGCAGTCATGAATTTGAAGCTCGAGTAGATGGATGTAAAAACGACTTTCTTACATGGTGACTTGGAGGAAGAAATCTATATGGCGCAATCTGAAAATTTTATTGAAAAAGACAAGGAGTTGGTTTATTGGCTGAACAAATCATTGTACGATCGCAAACAGGCACCGAGATGTTGGTACAAACGATTTGATTCTTTTATTGTTTGGGATTTGATCAACTGGAGGCAGATCACTATGCATATTTCTGCGATTATGATGACAGAAGCTTCTGTATCTTGCTGTTATATGTCGACGATACGATAGTCGCAGAGAATAATAGGAGTCGGATATCAGATCTGAAAACTCAATTGGCTGGAGAATTTGAGATGAAAGACTTAGGAGCCGTGAATCAAACACTCGGAATGAAGGTGCTACGACAGAAGAAGGATAGAAAGGTTTGACTTTCACAAAAAGAATATGTGAAAAAAGTTCTGCGGCGCTTCAATATGCAGAATGCAAAGCCGGTGTCTACCACATTTTCTATTCGATTGAAACTGTCAGTAGAGCAATCACCCAGTACAGAATCAGAAAAAACTGACATGGCCCGGATACCATATTCATCAACAGTAGAAAGTCTTATGTTTGTCATGGTATGCACAAGACAAAACATTGCACAAGCAATGGGAGTTGTAAGCCGATATATGATGAATCCAGGTAACGACCATTGGACAACAGTAAAATGGATCCTTCGATATCTGAGGGGGACGACTGATCATTCACTCTGTTATGGTTCAGCAAGTTTGGAGTGCATTGGATATGTTGATTCTGATTTTGTAGGTGATCGAGACAAGAGATCTACCACAGGCTATGTGTTCTCCATGGGCGGCGGTGCTCTTAACTGGGAGTCTAAGCTTAAGTTAGTAGTGACATTATCAACGACAGAGGCAGAGTATATTATAGTGGCACACGCATGCAAAAAAGCTATCTGACTCAAAAGGCTTCTTGGAGACTTCAAGATGAAGTAAGATATGATGAGAGTGAATTGTGATAGTCAAAGCGCGTTGCACTTGACGAAAAATCCGATGTTTCACTCTCGGATGAAGCATATTGACATTCACTATTACTTTGTGAGAGATGTGGTTGATGATGGTCTAGTTTCATTACTGAAAATTCATACTGATGCAAATCCAGCAAATGTTTTGACAAAGTCGATGACTCGAGAGAAGTTCAATTGGAGTAAAGCTTCTGTCGATCTCGAAACTACGTGAAGAGTGGGAGGTTGGCAAGACCTCCAGAGATGACGTTCTTATGAGTTCAGCACATGTCTTCAAGTGGGAGAATTAATAGGTTGAAACCCATGTTCAGCCGGCCCAGACCCAGAAAGGCAGCCCAGGCCCACGCACGCAGGCGCGCGAGCAAAAACGCCGGCCCAAGCCCAGGCGGTGTAAGGGCTGATTGGTGCATGCATTCTTCCATGGACCAGACGTAGTTCACCGACGGTCCATGAGATCTGAGCGCCATCCGACGGTCGAGATCACACCATACATGTGATCAGATGGCCGAGGTTCCTCTTTACCATATAAAACGATGGTGGCCCACTTCATTGACGCGATCGAATGGCTCTGCTTCTTCCTGATTTTGATCGGACGATTGAAGACAGTTCTCCGATTTGTTTTGGGCTGTTACGTGATTGTTTTTAGGCGCTTCCAAACATGCGATGAAGATCGAACCGCAGGAAAACTTGTTTGATTTCTACATCAAAATGGAGTCCGTTTTTTACGCGGTTTGGACCAGATTTCACCTGATGACGAGCTCTATTTAAAGGGAGGGACTCAGAAAAGTTTTACAGCAAGGTTGAGAGCAGAAAAAAAAAATCCGAGAGTAGAGAAAAATAAGAGAGATTTTTCTAAGAGAGGTGAGAGATTCTTTGGAGAGAAAAAGAGTGTTTTTCTTTTGTAAAAGAGTCTGAGTGAGCCTCTAAATTTCTTCTCCAATCTTTGTACTTCGTTGTGCCGTGGATTATTAATAGAAGAAGGTTAAGGAGGACTTGTCCATGGACCAGACGCAGTTCACCGGCGGTCCACGAGATCTGAGTGCCATCCGATGGTCGAGATCGCACCATACACGCGATCGGATGGCCGAGGTTCCTCTTTACCATGTAAAACGATGGTGGCCCACTTCATTGACGCGATTGAATGGCTCTGCTTCTTCCTGATTTTGATCAGACGACTGAGGACAGTTCTCCGATTTGTTTTGGGCTGTTACGTGATTGTTTTCAGGCGCTTCCAAACATGCAATGAAGATCGGACGGCAGAGAAACTTGTTTGATTTCTACATCAAAATGGAGTCCGTTTTTAAACACGATTTGGATCAAATTTCACCTGATGACGAGCTCTATTTAAAGAGAGGGCCTTGAGAAAGTTTTACAGCAAGGTTGAGAGCAAAAAAAATAAAATCCAAGAGTAGAGAAAAATAAGAGAGATTTTTTTGAGAGAAGTGAGAGATTCTTTGGAGAGAAAAAGAGTGTTTTTCTTTTGTAAAAGAGTCTGAGTGAGTCTCTAAATTTCTTCTCCAATCTTTGTACTTCGTTGTGCCGTGGATTATTAATAGAAGAAGATTGAAAGATCTTGCCCGTGAACGTAGGCTAACAATCAAGCCGAACCACATAAATCTGATATGCTTTTTTTTCTTTTATTTTTATTGCTTGATTATCTCTCCTATTTTGCGTTCTATGTTTGTTCTAGTTATCTTTTCTCTACAAAACGATCTTATTTCCGCTGTGCTTGTGTGCTGTGTGGATTGAGGTGTGCTCGATTACACCAAGACCAGTCCTTTCACTTCCCTCTTCATTCTCTTTTTTTTTAATATTACCCCCTTTTTGGGTTTGCAAGGCTTAATAGAATGAAGCATCCTCTGTGACTTCCATTATAGGGAGATATCCCATTGGACACTCTATGGGATTGGGATTTCGGGTAGAGCGTGGAAGGACGGGAGGCATGTCCATAAGGACATATGCAGTGTCACGTCATATCCCATGAACACAAGGCATAAAACCCACAAAAAATGTAATGCTCAGGTAAGACTGCGCTTCATCTAACTTTTCGTACCATTTTTCTTTTTGTTCATGTAGTTCTGGTTCATTAAGGATTCTGCTATATTTTAGTTTATTCAAAATATCTAGGATTTGAGCAATTCCCCTTTGGCTCACCTTACTATCCTACCTACTAATCTTGCCTAAGTAACATTGCTTTTTAGTTTGGTATTTCTCCCAATTAACAGGTCTTATAGTGTCGATTTTTATTTGTCCATGCACTGACGCAACCTGAGGGATAAACAATCCAAACAATGGCCCAATGTAACAAAACAGACATCCGGTAAGTACCTGATATGATCCAATACCCGATCAAAATCACATGACTATTATGTATGGATGTAGCCTCCCACCTTAATTTCAGAACTATATATCTAAATTTTGGAATGAATGCAAATGAATTTGACCAAATCTCACTCCACAAACGAAGAAGGTAAAGATTTCCTACATTGTTCCAACTCCATAAACCGACTTTAAGCGCACAAATTACCTAATTCTTGGCAACACAAACTCACGATACACCAGGAAACCCGACTCCAAAATAAGCGAAAAGAAAAAAAAAACTAAAACAAGCAAATCACATCAAGAAACTCGAAAACAACAACCAGAAAAAAAAATCCATCACAGAAATCGTTCCAGCTCAGAAAAGTAGTAATAGCCTGAAACATTCTCGAAGAAAAGATCAAAAAATGAGAGAAAAACCAAGGGGAAGATCAAAGGAAGCTCACCTCGAGTAGAAAGAGTTCGAAACGGAGATCGAGAAGCGTCAAAAGAACAAAAGAGAAGCGGGAGACGAAGAGTGCGGATGAGCGAAGCGAGAGAGACGGAGGGAGGAGTGGAAAAAGTTGAGCTTTGCTTCGCCTTGCTTTGCTTCAGCGCCGGGGCACCGGACTCGAGGCGGGTGAGGGAAAGCCGGATTGGAATCTGGGGGCTGGGGTCCGGAGGGACGGAGGACGCGTGGAGGACGTGGACGGTTGTCGCTTTCTTGGACTCCGCAGAAGAAACGGCGATTATGCCTCATGACGTGCGTCGCCGTTAGATTGGACGTGTCAAGGACAGGGGAAAGCGGCGGGGCGGTTCCCGAGGCAGCGGTCCCAGCAGAGCAGTTTAACAATCGCAAACCAGCGAATACGAAGCATCGGGATAGACGGGCTAATTGGGGGATCGGACGGTCGAGCCGATAGGAGTCATGGGACTAGGTTATGAGATGGATTATCTAAATCCGCGGGTTAAGGTATCCGAGGTTTCGCTTCCGGTTTTGGGGTGTTGGTACTTTGAAGTTGTTGAGGGTGTCTGGTTTGATACAGACCATTTAAACTGGATTGGGCCCAAAAACATGTGGCCGTGGTTGCTTTAAAACCTGGGTCCTACTTCACGTGCTCCGTATCAGGAGTTCATTCCCTTCTCCTTCATGTTTGCCTTGCGTGGAACCTTTTGGGTACATGGATCCCTTTCTGTTCAACAGCACTTAGAACAAGCAACTTTGGAGGAAGAGCTGCCAGCTAAGCTTGGGAAATGGTGATGATACACAAGATCGATACTGGTTCTTCAGCAATCAATTGTCTCACTTTGTCTGAAAGAAATTTTGATTATATTTGGAAGCTTCTTAGTAACTTTTAACAAATTAAGGTCATTTTGGTAGTGAAAGATGGGAGGAATTTAGCAGATTGGTTTGCTCGGCAAAGAAGGCAGGTGAGGCAATTTGTTTACGAGGACTGGAATTTTCTTGAAATGAAACCCATCAGGCTTTTGCTCACTCCAAAAAAAATAGGGAGAAAAACCTAGCTGTTATAACAATGTCTATTGGAGCGATTCAACCGACCCTTCGATTTCGACTTATGATCGTCTAATAAACATGACTTGCCGACTATTAATCGGTTAGCCGATAAATTTGATGGGCTCCAACTATGACGATTCGACTCATTTCAGATCGATGACCGTCGACATAGCAGAATTACCGATCGATGGTCATTCGAACTTTCACGATTACCGACATACGATCGACATACTTTATTTACCGATATATAGTCGCCTTACAAGAAACTGCCGGCACAGAACATTATTAGCAGTGGGTATAATGACCCATCCACGATCACATAATACCGGAACGAGTGGAACCCACGTGTCTAACCGTTACAAATGGTTACCAACTACTTGTCTATAGAAGGAGATAAATGAACCGCATTTGGTAAGGCAATTCTGGACCGATATTTTATCACTTTGAATATTCTATCTGCTGTTCACTACTTCCACTGATTTAAGCATTGGAGGGTCCCCCGTCAGACATAATTTTGATTGATGTGGACTTCATTTTGCAGGAGCTCTTCACCGGCAACAGACGTAACAGGAGATTGACCACAATAGATTGGCACGTCAGGAAAGAGGAGAATACGAGTAACCATAGCTAAGATCAGAGCTCAGCATTCAACAGGATCTATGAGGTAATCTTTCTGTCGGAAAGATATTCCTCCTCCTTCTCCATTGGCAAAGCCTAACTCTTCGCGTCCTGTAGTCACTACGGACGCACAAATTGCTACTTTGATGCAGCAAATGAAGGTGTTAAAGGAGGCAGTTCACAGCCTCCAACAACAACAAATACAGCAGCAGCAGCGACCACCAATGGAGGAGCTGGTGGCTCATTTAGTGTCGTCTAGGCACAGCTGCCGTCCTCGATGGCATTCACTCTCTTCATCTCCAGAACAACAACAGTCTCGACATTCTCATCGAGTCGAGCAACCACGTTCTTGGCATTCTCGCCACATCGCTCATCCTTCGCAGCGATCTCCTTCTCCTTCTCATGTATATAGTATCAAAAAGAGAAAAAGATCATGTAAACCTTCTCCTTCTCCATCCTCAAATTTTTCAAGGGACTCTATCCTCAGATTATCTCAGCATCAGTGGCTCGATGACTACGAGTGTAAGTTCAAAGAGATCGACCGCCAACTTATCCGACTTCAGATGGAAGATCGAAAATCTTTCAGCGACTATGACTTCCACACTACCCAACCTCTCTCTCAGTGCATCCTGAACGAGCTGATTCTGTCTCGATTCAAAATACTGCACATAGAGCCATATGATGGCTTCACCGACCCAATTAATCACTTAGAGAGCTACAAAGCTCTCATGATAGTCCAGGGGGCAACCGACACCCTCCTATGCATCGGCTTTTCGACGACTATTCAGAAAGCTACTCGAGCTTGATATTCTGAACTGCAGTCAGAGAGCATAAACTCTTTCGAGCAGCTCGAATATTCTTTCGTGATCCATTTCAGTACTAGCCGAAAGATACCACGAACATCAGATAGTCTCTTCTCAATCAAGCAAGGTAAGACAGAGACATTGAGAGATTTCGTGGCTCACTTCAATGCAGCCACACTTGAGGTCAGAGATCTAAATGAGGATATGGCCAT